>NC_141824.1:15832830-15997830 GCF_982586985.1 Callionymus lyra | reverse complement strand
AGATTTTTAAAAAAGTAAAAACGAATTCAACCTTTCAATATTAGAATGAAATTCATTAATTCTGAAAAGAAAAACTACATTTCTAACTTTCAACATTTAAAAATGTTAAATTCAACAAAATATTTGGACGTCACTGATATATTTCCTTACGTTCCATTATGTAAATACTTTTTTCATCCTATAAATACAGAGAAGATATAGTTTGAGGCTTAAAAAGAGGAACATAAGGTACAGAAATTCAACACTTACACCGACAGACAAACTTGAATTTCAAACAAAAACCAAATATTTCCCTCCCACCTGCATTTTACACATTTTTAACATTCAAAATCTCAATTTTCTGAGACGCAGCCTGTTGAACAGCATGTTTTCCTGGGTCAAGATTGTATTGTTGGTGAACAAGTTTAAATTATTATAATTAAATAGATTATAAAAACACACACAAAGAACAACCATAACCTCAGTTAAACAGGTAACAGAGAATAAAATAAAAAATTAAAACATTTCTGAACTTGTGTCTCAGAAGATATTTTTTTCCACTTTGCCAGAAAAGACGAAATGATGTTCGTCCAGATCTGGAGGACAATCTTGTCTTCTTCTGTAATCTTCTCTGTCAGTCGAGTTTAACACAAAGAGACGACAATTAACGCTCGGAGGTTAAAACAGCACGAGGGTCAAAAACCCATTCGGTCCACATTAAATAATAAAATAAGCACCAATTCATTTGGGATTTTCACCGTTCCTGTTATTTCCAGCCGGCTGGATTTAATCTCCCTCCATCATCATCATCATCATCATCATCATCATCATCATCATCATCATCATCATGGCTCACACTGATGGCTCCTCATGTTCTGCTCGTTCAAACTCCGCTCTCTGTCCTCCAGAGGTGATCGGCGTGGCTGAGCTGGTGAATAAAATGAACGGGCCGTGGTTCAACCGCTTCGACGAGGATCTGGCCACGGCGTTCTCCATCTACTGCGGGATCAGCATCGCTCACGTGAGTCGCCCGAGAATCTGATGTTAGGGTTTTTGTGTTCTGGTTCTGGTCCGGAGAAGTTGCGTTGCGTCATCAGTGGATCCATTAGTTAGTGAGGCGGAGCTCAGAGGGTGAAGAAAACATCAATCTTGGGGTCGGATGAGGTAACTCAAGAGCTAGAGCCTTTGAAGGTAGAAATCCATACTTTTGTCTTGTAAATAGAATATATAAAGGTTTTCAAAAATAGACTTTGTTGTATAAGAGGCATCAAGAGTAAGATCTTTAACAGGATTTTGATGTTTTAATCAACATTTTTCAAATTTGATTGAGTTCCTTCAACTGAGACAAATCTATAAATTTAGGAAAATTATGTCACAACACAATCTGGAGTTTATAATCCATGTGTTTGTTTCTTCTCGTTTACATTATTGTAACAGTTTATATTTCATGTCTTAACAAGAAGGATCTGTCTCGTCTGCAGTTGATACAAAACTCTGCAGTGAGAATTCTAACCCGCTCTAGTAGAAGAACTCACATTTCTCCGCTCCTTAAAACTCTTCACTGGCTTCCAGTTTCTTTCAGGATCAAATTTAAAATTCTGGTTCTTACTTTCAGATCTGAACACAAAAATGTGCGAGTCAAATAAAAACACAATTTAGTTGATCTGCTAAGTGTTGATGCTAATTGCTACATGCTAACAACGTTTTTTTTCTGTCCGTCTCTGAAAATGTTTCAATTTCCTGTTGACCTGAATTGAAATTTGTTGTTTTTAGCCTTGACTTTTATTATTTAATTCAATACTTTCTATATTGAAAAGTTTAATTAATAAAAAATAAAAAAATAATTAAAAATGTGAACATTTTCTAAATGAATGCATTGTTTTTAATAAATAATTGAGTTATTTATTATTATAAATGGAGTTATTTTATAATATAAGAAGAGATATTCTAATTCTAAGAATTAAATAAATGTTCTTGGCTATATATCTTTATTATTTATTTATTTATTTTATTTGTTGCCCCTTTAAATTCAATGTAAAAAATACAATTTTTTTAAGTATAATAGTGTCATAGGTGATAGTATAATATTGAAAAATATTTTTTTAACCTTTTCATACATACAAATTGTTGAAATTAACTATTTCATTTAAAAAATCCGAAATTATTGAATTACATTTTTTTTAAATAATTCAATGCTAAATAACAACACAATTTTAATAATAAATCCAAACAATTAAAAAAGTAAAATTGAATAATTCAATATTCTTTAGAAACTGATCTAGTTACTTAATGCAAAAACTGCAATAAAAAAACACAAGTTAATAAACGTGTCAAACAAAACTTATTTTGGCTGCAAAGTATAGTTTTTAAAGTCACGACGAACAACACATGCGAATGAAAAGCTATGTGTGGATGATTTATTCAGTGGCTTCATTTAAACCTCATTAAAAAGCGCTTGTGACGAAGCCGACCTTTCGAAGACCGCGGGCGTTCGATCGTTGATCCACTACCTATGAAGATATTTGATTAGTGAGACTTTGAGGAGCGATCGTTAATCATTTAGACGGCGAGAGAGACTCATTATCGTCCGTCCCTGAGGGCCACATTCAAATCATACCGAGATATTATTCAGCGTTGCCACGATGGATGTTGACAGACATATTAATACGTTTAATATTTTACATTTAATATCTGATTCTGAAACTGATTCCTCGTTTTTTTTTTCAGTCTCTGCTGTACAAGAAGGTCCACGAGGCTCAGTTCAGATCCCACCTGGCCAACGAGATGATGAAGTACCACATGAAGGTACTTGTTTTTAAATAATAATAATTAAAAAAAAGGTGAAAGGTGACGCCGTAGCCATTGGTCGCAGGTGTCAGAGGACGAGGTGTCCAGGCTGCTGGTGGTCGGGATCGAGCCGGTCAACGAGACGTTCCCCTGCTTCGCCGAGTTCACCTACATGCCGAGGTCGCTGCCCGACGACTCCACGCCCATGGTAGGTCCAGACCTGAGATGTGAACTGCCGTCTCAGAATCGCCCGACTAATGGAGTCGTGCGGATCCACAGTGCGTCCTCAGCATGTTCGAGGACATGGGCTTCATCAACACGTACAAGATCGACATGCCGACGCTCGCCAGGTCAGAATCCTCTTCGCCGCTAATGCATCGAGGCGTCATCTGCCTCTAAATACAGCTGACTCGGCATTCTTTTTCCAAGCATTTGTGCTGATATACGTGTATCCATTATCATTTATATCCATTCCTATCCATTAAGAGAAGCACATTAAAGAGATATAATAGTACTTTTTTTTTAAATCATCAAAAAACTCCATTCAAACACTTGAAGAGAGCCTTGTTAAGTATCTTGTAATATTTACCTCCAAAGCAGTGGCCCATAGAGGGCGCTGGGGCATCACCCTCCCACCGATTTTGCTAATTTCTTTATATTTTTATTTATTATTATTATAATTTTTTTAAACAAACGTGCTTGTGGTATCCCTTGTGTTGTCTCTGGGTCAAGGTGAACGACCTCCACAACTACTGTACATATGCTCACATATGGTCACCTTGACCCTGAGATAACACAAGGGATACCACAAACACATGTATTGTTGTGCGTTCGGGTCACCTTGACCCTGAGATAACACAAAGGATACCACAAACACGTTTTTTTCGGCCCTATGGGTCACCTTGACCCAGAGATATGGCAACAAACATACAATTGAACTACATTGTCTGGTTTAGATGTTATTTTAGATAATTTGGTTTATTCTGTAATGATGTATATTATAGTGTAATGAAAATATGTTTTCACACGTATATATAAAAAAGGATCATAATAAACATTATTATTTATCATTAGCTTTCAAAGTGTTGATTTCTACATGTGATTAATATTCTATAGCTCTGGCTCATATAAACAGTTACAATGAAATGTGTCGAAAAGTCTTAATAAATTGAACATTAATTACCATAAAAAACGCAATAGCAGGAATTCTCAGCGAAAGACTTCTACAGTAGCTTTGAAACAGTTGAAAAGTTGAACCAAATTTTCTGTAAAACCATCTATGTTTGCAAAATAAACTCATTATTTAAGATAATAATGGTGGTCAGTGTAGAAATAAGTCAACTGTTGTTTTTTTTCTCCGCAAAATTTACTTTCTGTACGAACACAATATTTTCTAGTGAATCCTATTTGGTTCTTGTAAAAATACACAACTTACAGAATAAAATTGTATCTAATGGTCAGTTACCATAATTTAATTAAAATGAATAATAATATTTATTTAGACACACAGTGTTCACAAAGTGCTTTACGTAATACTAGTAGTACTATAGTAAACAAAGCTAATCAATACTTGTATATCGTTAGAAAGTTGACAAAGTATCAACTGTGAGGCTCGGACAGTACGTTGTAGTAGAAGTAATAATACAAACAATTGTTAGAAACAATGATATATTATCATGTGTAATGATACAATTACAAATAAAACTATAGAAATGTCTAGTATACTTTAAATTGAAAGTATAAAACATCTAAATAGATACTAAAACCTGACTATAAAATTCTTTAAAATAAGTTTTTACAATTTCGTTAAGAGCATTTTGAGATATTTCAGTATTTAAATACATTTAAAAATGGAAAAGGATTTTTTTTTTCTGGAACTACACTTTATACTAAGAAGAAAATACTGTTTGATACCTGTGGTCAGTAGGAAAAAAAAAAAAGAAGCTAATAATACTTATATTTTGAAATAATATTTTATCAACATTTTGGAGAAGAGTGGATTAAGGCGTGGGATGCATGTATCCAGCACCAGCATGTCAGACTGAAACAAGGCAAAGATTCAATAGAAAAATAAAGCATCACGTTTGTCTCTGCAGGTTTTGTCTGATGGTGAAAAGGGGGTACAGGGACCCTCCGTACCACAACTGGATGCACGCCTTCTCAGTCTCGCACTTCTGCTACCTGCTCTACAAAAACTTAGGGCTGTCCAACTACCTCGAGTCGGTAAACGTCCATCCCTCTGACACGTTCTCGCTCTGACCCACGTCTTTTCAAACCTTTTCAGGGAGATTGAGATCTTAGCTCTCTTTGTGTCCTGCATGTGCCACGACCTGGACCACCGTGGCACCAACAACTCTTTCCAAGTGGCCTCGGTGAGACATGTTTATGTTTTTTTCTCTATTAATCTTCATTTAGAGTTTCCAACATATTATTCGATTTAAAACGTTCATGTTTACACTTGTGTTTTCAATCCATTGAGTCTTATTTAAGTTAATATTTGCAAAAATCTTTGTATACTGTATATTTTTACTAAAATGTTAACTATTTTCTACTCGTTACATTTTTATGTTTGTTTTAATACATACGTTTAGATTAATTGGTGACTAGTCTATCAAAAGTATCTTCTCATGCCAAATATAAATACTTCTAACACAGAACAAAAAATCAAAAAGCCAAAACTGGTGTTTTTTTATTGCAACTCAAAACATTTTAATGTTGGTACAAGAAATATAATATTTATTTGTTAGTTAAACACATTCAGAACTCACACTGTTATATTCCACATACCATTCAGTCGGCAGCAACGACAGATGAGGTAGAAAAGTGTAGGGCTGTCCCAATTCTTCTACCCCTCGTTCTTGACACTCGTTTTTAACCCTTGATTCAAAGATTCAAAGCGTTTATTGTCATGGGTACAATGAAAATAAGTCTCTGTAACATCAAATTCTTACTTTGAGTAGAAGCACCTTTTTTGAGCTGGTACAGCCACAAGTCTACTTGGGAAAGATCCAACAAGTTTTCCACATCTGTATTTGGGATCTGCTGCCATTCTTCCTTGCATAACCTCTCCAGTTCTGTTAGGTTGGATGGTGAATGTTGATGGTCAGACATTTTCAGGTCTCTTCAGAGATGTTCTATTGGGTTTAGGTCAGAGCTCTGGTCACAGAGTTGATCCGAAGCCTCTCCATTGCATGAAGCTTCCACCACCATGCTTCACTGTTGGGATAGTCCTGTGCAGATGATGAGACGTGCCAGGTTTTCTCCACATTGTTAGGGGTTTTTGTGTTTCCATGAACCGACCCCTCCCCAGCCTCGTACGTGGTGATGGAATGAAGGACAGACACATGGATGAGTTTAAGAAAAATGCTCGTTTAGTGAATTATGCAAAAGTCAGAGACAAACTTACGTGAACACGGGCGCTAGCAAGCAGAGAGATCTATCGCAGACGTCTTCGAATGCCAGAACGCAAAGATCAGACAAAATGGTGGATCTTTATAGTAGAATATTCAGGTTAACGCCTCTAGTCAAATGTGAATGTAGGATTGGTCAGTAAGTGTAAACATTTGATTCTAAGATGGCCGGTCGCACGTGATCGTAGTGGAAATTTACCAAAAGTTGTTGTTTTCAAGAATCTGTTCCCAGCGACTTGTGTCCTTCAGAGTGAATTCTCAGACAGGTGTCCAGACATCCTGGAATCTGGGATTGTTTAATCTTTCTGTGTGTGCAAGGCTTTGTGACCTCGGCCTTTGAGTTGTGAACCTGAGTTTAGTTTAAGTGAATGCAATGCAAGAATAGGATTATTTAATATGAATTAAATATGTAAGATTATCAGTTAATCAAGTGACTATTTGAAATGTGTGTTAAATCTAGGTGATTGATTACAGTAAAGTTGTCATTTCCTTACACTCCCCCTGATTGCATCATGAACTAATGATGCAATAAAACAAAGACAAGTCTGATGTCAAAATAATGATCGCGAATCTGATTATAAACTAAACATGCCAAACTATCATCCGTATAGTGCCACACAAAGATTACATATGGTGAGAAAGCAACAGAGGAAACACAGATTCATTTAATGGAAACAATTACACATTATGAGCATTTCTCTCAAATCACAAAAAAAAAGAAAAAATCCAAAAAAAAATTAATAATAATAATAATTCCAAATTATGCTATGAATTAAAACTGAAGTAATAGAATGCCAAATCATCAAAAAACATATTCACAATAACTAACTCAAATCTAATAAGTCTATTTTGAAGTAGAGATTTTGATAAAATATATATTGATATGGAGCCAGTATCCACTGCTTTGAAAAACCTCTTTAACGAGGTAAAAAGAAAGCAGCAGCCCCGTTGTCGGCGACTTGGATGTGGGCTCTTCGTGTGAGGTGTTGTTGACGTACTCCCCCGTCAACAGTGCATCATTGAGCTCGTCCTGCAACATAGGAAAGACATGAACAGCATCGCATTCTTTGGACAAATGAGAAACAATACATCTTTAAATCATGCTTTTTATTTAGAATGGACTCATACTACTTCATGCAGACAAAATTAACCCCTTCCTATTTACTACCTAAGTCAGAGAGATAGTAAAACACAGTCGTACCTTATTCTCGAGCTGTTTTCTACACCAAAAATTTAAACTAATTGAATGCAATCTGGACAGAGCTCCCTTCAGCAGTGTTGATCGACAGAACCGTGCAACAAGAATCACCAAACACGTAACAAACCTATTATCCAGCTAAGTATCTATCTAAGTCCTCCCCCTGAGGGACAAATAGAACAACCTAATTTATTTGTATTTAAAAAATGTTTTCTTGAATAACTTTATATCCAAATCTATTGTCAAATCATTTAATTAATCATAATACTCTTTGTATTAACTCTCTTAAATTAGATTAATTAATTATTAATTTAATTAAATTAAAATATATGACATTATTAGCTAAAAAAAAATATTCTAAGCTTTGTTTAATCTTTATTATTCCTCTTAGATTTGGTTTGAAAGTCTATTGCTAAAGTAAATGGATAATATCAAAATAGAAAAGTGACCATTTCTGCATCCGTTTATTTATTCAATTTTGTTTTTTCTATATTAGCATTTCTATTGTTGGATTTCCGGACCTAAGTTTAACCAATTAATAAAAGACTAACTAAGACTTAATTTATGAATAATTAAAAAATTAAAAATTAAAAATTAAAAATTAAAAAATAAAAATCTACTCTATAAAATATTTTTTCCGATTATAATTATAATGATTCATTCTTTTCTTCTCCTTTGTTAGATATAGAACTCCACTAAAATTTGTAACCTTATTTTCCATTATTAACCAATTCAATTTAATTTAATTTTAAGTGTCTTATCGTTACAACCAATTTATTATCTTTATTTTAAAGTTCCCCAAAGAACTGTTAAACTCTAGTATTTCAAATTGGTATTTATTTTAGGTTTATTCAGGTTCATTTTGTCATGCGGATGAAGACTAGTAATTTTCAATGCTTATGTAATTCAATTCCTTCAATAAATTACACTTGCTAGTCCATATTTTAATTTAGAACTCAACTTGTTTATTTTCCATCAATCTCTTGCTCTAGTTCTTATTTTTTGATCAACTTAGATTAAAGGTAGATTTACCCTTAACAAAGTTAATTTAAAGATTGATATGATTCTGTAGTTTCTAAATAGATTATTTACTATTTTCTTTCCTGAAGGCATCATTTATTAATTTATTCTTACATTTTCCAGAGTCAATTTCTTTTCCCTGCTTTATATTTTTTTGTTAATGTTTATAGTTGCCTTAGAATGTTAGAAGCAGCTTTAGAAACATATTTCCATTTCTTATTGAACTTTTTCAATTAATCAATTTCAGTTTTTAATTCCAAGTTTCACTTTTCATATTGTCTATTGTATTATTGGCTGCTATTGATGTAGATAAAATATTTTATTTTAATTTATTAAAAAATTATATATATCAATTCTGAAAATATGTTTTAATCATAACAATATGTGCTCTGTTATTTGAAATTTCCTCCAATGTTTGGACAATTTCCTTTCTGATTGTCCTTTTAAATATATAACACCAATATGTTCCTTCTTTTAGCATTAAGTAAAGTCTTATTAATTTTAGGGAAGTTGTATTTATCTCAAATCATGATTTCTTGTGTTTGATTATTTACACATCTTAACTATTTCACCACATGTCCAAAGAGTAGTTTCCTAAAACTACATTTGTTCATATATATATTTAAAAGTATGCTAGTCAAGTTTTTAGCTTTACTCATGCTGGCTCATGTTTCTGTCTCTTCTGAGAAGGAGATCTTTTGATATATTTAAAAGTCTGCAGTGGACAGTGGCTTCTTATTTCTCCCTCACTGGAGGGCTTCTCAACACCACCTCTAACAGGATAAGAATGATCAGAAGTTATGTATCTATTCAGGTGATGATGAGGATATTGTGTGTGTGTCATGAGTTGTGTATTCATAACTTTGATCTGTGGATGTCTGTTAAAGATTGTCACGTGTTTTATTTGAATAAACCTTGAAGTTAGCAGAGAGTTCAAATTATCAGTATGTTTTGACTTCATGGTGAAGAGAGAAACAGAGGCGGAGGTTCGAGGCAATTCTTTCATTCTCTCAAACACACAGGGAGCAGGTTGTAGCAGAGACACTTTTTTATCTTATTCAATTTAAAATGTAAGTCATGTGTTTGTTTGTTTGTCTCTGAGATCACTGTGTTATTTGTAATATCTATGTGAATGTCTGAGATTGTTGTGTGAGTTCAAATCTGTTTATGAATGTTATAGTTAATTAGATCAGGTGTGAGTCAGACCTCTTTGATTATTTACCCACAACAGAAATACAGTATCTATTCTAGATTACTATTTTGCTTATCTTAACTAGTTTCTTTAATTAATATTCACTTCAATGAGATTTCCTCTTGGTCTATAGGTGTTTGGTTTATGCAACTAGAGAGAAGAATATCATATTAATATTTCTCAGTGTTTCTTTTAATTTATCTCTTAATCTATTTTTTTTCTTTGACCTTTCCTCCTACAGTATTTTAGTCTCTATTTTTTCCATTTTCACTATTTTAAGTCTAATTACCAAAGAACAATAACATAAATTTCACTCGCATCAATATGGAGTGGCTTAGTATAGTATAGTCTAATCTCTATAGTATATTCTTTATTGTCTATTCTCTATAGTCTAGTTTCTGGAGGTGACAAGTCAGCAGCCCTAGACAGAGTCACTTTTAATTAGTTTAAATAAAATTCTGCATCAGTCGACCACACACGTTTTCGTTTTGTTTTCTTATGGCTGCTTTCATCATAGCTCTGAGTGGAGCAATCAGAGTATGTTATTCTGGGATTAATTTTTTACTGTTACCTCTTAAGATATCATGTCTCTAACAGGCTAGATTTGTATGCTTTTTTCGTGAAATCGCAAACAACTTTGCATTTCTTAATCATGTGTCTCAGGGCCATAGCTTCTCCACCAGCAACCACAGCAGAGCAACACGAGGGACAGAAGTGTCAGAGAGAGCCTAGAGAACACCTTGTTCGTTTGTTAGTTCTGCAGCCTCACCATCAGGACCACAAAAATGTCACCGCAGACAAGAGTCAAGTTCATGTTTGCGACCAGATCGTGCCATTTGTCTTCATAATCACGTTCATCATCATCCCAGACATAGTTCTTAGTGCTGTGTGGGGGGTCCAAAGGTGGATCATAGGAATGAAGTCTCAAAAGTATTTTCAAGATCAGGGAAATCAGATGTTCAATCATGTTGAACCAGTACAGCTCCTCCCTCTCTGGAGCAGAAGTTCATTCTTGGTGGAGAGTTGTTGAGGTTGAGTTCTTGTTTGTTCAGCTCAGGAAAATTGCTTCAATTGTAGGTGTCACCAATAGGGAACTGGACCAAAGTTCCTGGAGTAAAAGCCAAAGATGCGCCATTGTTGACCAACATTCTTTGTTTGTTTCCATCCCCTCGTCCTCTTCTCCTGCCACACCCATGCACTCCAGCCAGTGGCCAATAGGGAGCTATGATAGGACCCTAGAACTATCATCAACTATCATCTTCTCTATTTTTTAGAGAAGCTCTTTCAAGTCTTTAATTTGAATCTTAATTAGCTGTATCAAGCTAGCTCAAGAGCTCAATAAGAGCACTTTGTTTAACTATTTTATTTATTATGAATTCTCAGAAATCATTGATGTGAGTAACCTACTCATAAGATTTACCATTAAATTAAAAAACAGAGTTTAAAGTTTCTTATTTTCTTCCCTGTCAGGAGCTTTAACTTGTCACCTGTAGTAAAAGTTACTTTTGTCTTAAAAAAGAGGAGGTCAATAAATGAATAGAACAAATTAATAATTATATTAATAATATTAATAATAATGCTAGAAATAATAATAAGTAAAGAAGCGATTAACAAAAAAAAAATTAAATGAAAATATAAAAGATGAAGAATTTAAAAATCTAAATTAAGAACCAAAACTTCAATTAACTAATTAAAATCCATTATAAAATCCGAGATAATAATAAAAATAAAACAAATAGTAAACTAAGATATTAATAATAAAATAAAATAAAAATAAAAATAAAATGGAATAATTTATGACTAATTGTTAAAATAATAAAATGTATTTAAAGTAATAATTGAAAAACTAAGAAAACAGAATAAACTGCAATTGATTCAATTAATCAATAATTAAATAATTACACCAATTGAGTCAGAACAAAAGTCAATTAGGAAGTAAACAAAGAGCAAACCAGCAGGGGGCAGCATAGCAAATACAACACCAAAGATCAGAAATTGAGAGTAGAAGAAGAGAAAACAGGAACTAGATATCAACAAACGTACACACGTGCAAGCAGTCAGTGACACACTTGTTTTAGATAAGCAGTATTAGCAACACAAAACAACCAAGTTACACTCAATGTGACCAATTGTGAGTTGATCAATTGACAATGTGAAATATGAAGAGAGGATGGTTAAGATCATTAATACATACAACAGTGTGCCAACAATCAATGTCAATTGTGTTATTGTTATTGAACACAGCAGAAGAAGGAGAAAATTGAAATGTGAGTTGGTTTGTTTTTCTTCTTAAACCAATTATACTAGTAATTAACTGTATATATTCATATATACCTCAATTAAGTAATCAAACCCAATAGTGAATAGAATTCAAGATGACGTAAGAATGTGTGTTTAAAGAAGACATGAATACAACGGGAGGGTCGGTGAGGAAAAGAAGGAAGTCTTAAAAGTTCAACCTCCAAGCGAAACCACTCCCACCAACAAGGAAAAACTCTTTCGGAGCTCATTCGTACTTGCAGCAGCTAAAGAGACAAGTCTGCCAAGCAGCAGTTCTTATCAGCAAGAGATAGTGTCCAAAGACACACGAACCTGGACTCTCAGCTGAGTCACAGAAAGTCAGAGATCTCACACAAATGAATGATAATTTTAACAAGTACTGCAGCGAGAAAAAATTATTCAAAAGATACAAATATACAGACACAGACAATTTTAACAGAACAATATGTCATGACAATACGACGACAAAAGTATTTTACCAAAACAGGCCAGAGAGACACACTATGCTACGTGGATCGAGACTCTTGACCAGCCTGTCGTGTCTAAAGTGTCGAAATCAGATTGGAGAGCCTCTCGATCCGTAATCAGTTTCAAAACACCCTGGATAGGAGACCGCTCAACTCATCCATTCTATTTCAACCCCCGTCGAACTAACTCTAAACTAATCATCAATGAGACTTTATCCATCACCGTGATTGTTCGGAAAAATTAACTAGCCCTAACTATACTGCCAAATAATAATAATATAAATATAAATAAAGTTGTCATTTCCTTACAACATATACCTCTTAGAATTGAGGCCAAAGAGTTCAATCTTGGTCTCATCAGACCAGAGACTCTTATTTCTCATAGTCTGGCAGTCGTTCGGGTGATTTTTGGCAAACTCTACACTGGCTTTCATACGTCCTGCACTGAGGAGACTCTGCCATTAAGCCCAGATTGGTGGAGGAGCTGCAGTGATAGTTGACTTTCAGGAACTTTCTCCTCACTGCATCTCTGGAGTTAAGCCACGGTGATCTTTGGATTCTTCTTCTCTCACCATAGCTCTTCACCCACCATTGCTCAGTTTGGCTGGACGTCCAGGGTCTTGGAACAGTTCAGCTCGACCCAAACTTCTTCCATTTAAGGATTACGGAGGCCACTGTGCTCTTAGGAACCTTGAGTTCTGCAGAGATTCTTCTGTAACCTTGTCCAGATCTGAGCCACAATTCTGTCTCTGAGCTCTTCTGGCGGTTCCTTCGACCTCATGATTCTTATTTTCTCCGACATGCATTGTGAGCTGTGAGGTCTTATATAGACAGGTGGGTTTCCTAGTCTAGTCCAACGCAGCTGGACTCCAATGAAGGAGTAGAACCTTCTCAAGGAGGAGACCAGAAAAAATGGATAATAGTGAGTTAAATATCAGTGTCACAGTGTCAAAAGTTTCTACATTTCTTGTTTTTTTTTCTGTCAAGATGTGGTGCTGAGTAAACATTAATGAGGAAAAAAAATGAACTTAAAAGATTTTAGCGAACAGCTGCAATGAAACAAAGAGTGAAAAATCAAAAGGGATCTGATTATTTTTCCGTACCCACTGTACGATTGAAGTACACCGTCTGGTTTAGATGCAATATGTCGTCGTGAGTGGGAGCATGTTTTTCTGCTCGACTATAATCATGACAAACACTCCAGTGTGTCACATACACACACACACACACACATTTAATTTCATTCTGCATCACATCTCTCTGATCATGTTTTTCCTGTGAATTGAATTAGAGATGAAAACACATTCAATTGAAAATCATTGGATTAGATGGGTTTTTTTTTTATTATTAAACGGTTTTTTGTGTTTAATGCGTTTTGTTATCTTATCTCTGTGCAGCAATCTGTGCTGGCTGCTCTCTACAGCTCAGAGGGATCCGTGATGGAGGTAAACCTTCAAAGAAATATCCTTCATTGTTTCTCTGAATATTTCTCATGCCAGCAAAACGAGTCTCAAGGATATTGAGTTGTGTGCTGCAGTGACATCTGGTGGTGGATTTGTGTAACTCCGCTTAGAGCATCAATCTCCCCCCTCCACCCCCCCAAGTCTTATCAATTTCCCATCATGCCTCATTTCCCCCGACAGAGACATCATTTCGCCCAGGCCATCGCCATCCTGAACACTCAAGGCTGCAACATTTTCGAAAAGTTTTCCAGGAAGGTGAGAAAGAACGAAAAAACAGGTCGACGTCACAAATGTCAACATGAGTCATCTCTTAACGCTCGAGCGCCGCTGTCTCCGCTGCTTTGTCCAGGACTATCAGCGCATGCTGGACCTGATGAGAGACATTATTCTGGCAACGGACCTGGCTCATCATCTTCGCATTTTCAAGGACTTACAGAAAATGGCTGATGGTGCGTACGTGTTTCGGGAACTCTCTGAGGAAGTCCAGTTCCCATCACATGTTACATCCATTGTTTCCTTCGTCTTCTTTGTTATTTACTGTAGCCTTTAGCTCAGCAGTAAGTTACACCTCAGCGAAGACCAATTAAAAGTCATCCTGAGTGGAGGTCGTTTCGATTAATTCTCATTTGCCGAGTCATTCTTCACCGTCGTCCACGTTATGCAATAAAAAAAACATTCCATGTGTTCCACAGATGGATACAACCCGAAAAACAAGAACCACCGCTCCATGCTGCTCTGCCTGCTGATGACGTCATGTGACCTCTCGGACCAAACCAAGGGCTGGAAGACGACGCGGAAAATTGCGGTTTGTTAAAACATTTTTAGACATTTTAACTCACTATTTAATCCAATCTATACTGCAAACTATTGATGGGGTTTTATGATGAGGTTTCATGATACACTGTCTTCATTTTAAAAGGCCACTAGAGGGCACTCTTTGCATTATAATATTTGGCTCTGAAATAGTGATGCTTAGATGAGGCCTTGTCAGTACACGATCCGGGGAAATCTGTGTGATCCGGTGTAGGTAAAATTTCGGTCCCCCCTACAATATCGGTCCCGCCACTTCCTACGTGATGATGTCACACGCTGCATATGCAAACGTCTCTTAAAAATATTTTTTATGGGTTAAAGAAACATCAACAGAACGATTACATGATATTTTTTACCACATAAAACATTTATATTGACAAAAAGACGATCTTCCTCAACATAATCACTTTCCGTTCTTTCATTTCCTGGTCTGACGATCATGTGACTTTGACGCCAACAGGAAGTGCCTGCGCTACATATGACGAAGCCGCTGATTGGCTGAAGCTGTTTTACTAATAATAACGCACAACTGTACGGTGCAATACAAACATTCGAGTTCCGAAATAATTTGCTTTTCAAATAAATGTTTAAAAATTTTAGAATATTCCCCTTTCTATAACTCATTCTACCGTCTGTAGTTTGGATCATAAACACCTCAGTAATTATTTAGTTTTCATTTCGATTTTTTTTCCCCGATTTAAATCAATTATTAAATGTAAGTAAGCGAATTATTTCGGAACTTGAATGTTTGTATTTCATTGTACAATTGTGCGTTATTATTAGTAAAACAGCTTCAGCCAATCAGCGGCGTTGTCACATGTAGCGCAGACACTTCCTGTTAGTGTCAAAGTCAATGTATCGTCAGACCAGTGCTGTGTCTCAAATCGCATACTAGCGTACTAAAAGTTAGTATTTTTAGTACGTTAGTGCGTCTCAATTCTTAGTATGCGAAATTTAGTGCGCCATGCATACTAAATTGGCATACTAACACGCCCACAAAACTAGCATGGTTCGATGGACACTAACCATACTAAACAGCCGCCATTTTAGTGACGTTTTAAACGGAAGTTACGTCATATATAAATGCATATATATGCATATACTTAAATGTGTATTTTCAGCAACAGTAGGAGGATAAACACGTCTTCGCTGCTGATACCAGCTTAAATATCTCGCGATTATTTAGATTCTCATATTTTTTCTTTATTTCTTTTTCTAAAGTTGCAATACGTGCTGCCAGCAGGTGTCGGCGATAGCGTTCAAACAGCTGCTTGAAACATCGTTAAATAGAATTAGAAGAAGAAGCTGTCATGTGATTTCCGGTTAGTGTGTAGCTTCAGGGTTTGATTTGAGACATACTATCTGCGGAGAATTTGCGTATTAGTTAGTATGCATACTAAACTGATGCATACTAACTTCTAGCATACTAAGATTAGTATGCGATTTGAGACACAGCATTAGTGTCCATCGAACCATGCTAGTTTTGTGGGCGTGTTAGTATGCCAATTTAGTATGCATGGCGCACTAAATTTCGCATACTAAGAATTGAGACACACTAACGTACTAAAAATACTAACTTTTAGTACGCTAGTATGCGATTTGAGACACAGCACAGGAAATTAAAGAACGGAAAGTGATTATGTTGACGAAGATCGTCTTTTTGTCAATATAAATGTTTTATGTGGTAAAAAGTATCATGTAAACGTTCTGTTGGCGTTTCTTTAACCCATAAAAAATATTTTAAAGAGACGTTCGCGTATGCAGCGTGTGACATCATCACGTAGGAAGTGGGGGGACCCATATTGTACCTACACCAGGAACGCACAAATTCACATTTCAATCCTTTATGTTTTATGGTAACTAGATTGGGACAAAAAATAAAGCGTGGAAAACACGATCTGGGAAATCAGCGATCCATGTGCGTCGCTTTCAAAATACACCACTTTATTTATATAGCCGGTGTGACATAGCGTCTCTTCGAGTCTCAAAGCATCGATTTCTATGAAAGATACGAAGAAAAATAATTCATGGTGTCTATACATTCTAATGGTAACAATCAACTATTAAGACAATTCCAGGGAAAGTTTTGGTTGGCCAACATGTCCTAGTTTATGAGGAAAACAACGGAGTCGTTTGTTTGTGTCGATGATCAAAGTAAAAAATGTTTGTCCTGCAAAAACTGCCTGATGTTTTAAATTTGTTGTTTGTTTATATAGCTAAGAATGTTTTGTATACTTAAGATAAATAGGAAAACAAATAATGGAGTCTGTTTACATTTTATATACAAATTATTTTCCTCTCATCTTTCATAAAATCAATGCTTTGAGACTCGAAGAGACGATATGTCACCGGCTATATAAATAAAGTGGTGTATTTTGAAGGCGACGCACATACGCACATGGATCGCTGGTTTCCCAGATCGTGTTCCACCTGATGAGGTTTCATGATGCAGTGTCTTCATTTTAAAAGGCCACTAGATGGCACTCTCTACTCTGAAGATGAAACCTCGCCCACTGTTTCATGAGGACTTATCAACCCATCACTTTTCTGACCCATTAATTCAAAGAAACCATTTCTAATTGGAGAGCGCCACCTACTGAGCTCTGAACTGATGATCCCGCCCCATGAAACCTCATCAACCCATCACAAATGTATATCCTGTTATTTGGGATTATCTTTAATCTTCATCTGGCCCCTTTTTTACCTATTGTCTGTCCTACTAATTCCCTGAAATCCTTAACAGCTATGAATCCCCCCGACAAATACATGAATACATTTAATAATATTTGTGTTTTTTGTTATCATTCAAAGTGGTCTTGTGCGAGACTGAACCTTGTTGTTTAGGATGCTAATGTTGCTGGTTAGGATGCTAATGTTGTTGGCTATGATGCTAATGTTGTTGGTTAGGATTCTAATGTTGTTGGTTAGGATGCTAATGTTGTTGGCTATGA
Organism: Callionymus lyra; assembly: GCF_982586985.1. Taxonomy (NCBI): domain Eukaryota; kingdom Metazoa; phylum Chordata; class Actinopteri; order Syngnathiformes; family Callionymidae; genus Callionymus; species Callionymus lyra. The sequence goes on along the minus strand of NC_141824.1, from coordinate 15,980,270 downwards.
TGCTAATGTTGTTGGTTAGGATACTAATGTTGTTGGTTAGGATGCTAATGTTGTTGGCTATGATGCTAATGTTGTTGGTTAGGATGCTAATGTTGTTGGTGAGGTTGCTAATGTTGTTGGTAAGGATGCTAATGTTTTTGGCCATGATGCTAATGTTGTTGGTGAGGATGCTAATGTTGTTGGTTAGGATGATAATGTTGTTGGCCATGATGCTAATGTTGTTGGCTATGATGCTAATGTTGTTGGTTAGGATGCTAATGTTGTTGGTGAGGGTGCTAATGTTGTTGGTAAGGATGCTAATGTTTTTGGCCATGATGCTAATGTTGTTGGTGAGGATGCTAATGTTGTTGGCCATGATGCTAATGTTGTTGACTATGATGCTAATGTTGTTGGTTAGGATGCTAATGTGGTTAGGATGCTAATGTTGTTGGCTATGATGCTAATGTTGTTGGCTATAATGCTAATGTTGTTGGTTAGGATGCTAATGTTGTTGGTTAGGATGCGAATGTTGTCGGTGAGGATGCTAATGTTGCTGGCTATGATGCTAATGTTGCTGGCTATGATGCTAATGTTGTTGGCTATGATGCTAATGTTGTTGGTTAGGATGCTAATGTTTTTGGTTAGGATGCTAATGTTGTTGGTGAGGGTGCTAATGTTGTTGGTAAGGATGCTAATGTTTTTGGCCATGATGCTAATGTTGTTGGTGAGGATGCTAATGTTGTTGGCCATGATGCTAATGTTGTTGGCTATGATGCTAATGTTGTTGGTTAGGATGCTAATGTTGTTGGTTAGGATGCTAATGTTGTTGGCTATGATGCTAATGTTGTTGGCTATAATGTTAATGTTGTTGGTTAGGATGCTAATGTTGTTGGTTAGGATGCAAATGTTGTCGGTGAGGATGCTAATGTTGCTGGCTATAATGCTAATGTTGCTGGCTATGATGCTAATGTTGTTGGCTATGATGCTAATGTTGTTGGTTAGGATGCTAATGTTGTTGGTTAGGATGCTAATGTTGTTGGTTGGGATATTTGTTGTTGGCTATGATGCTAATGTTGTGGATTAGGATGCTAATGTAGTTGGTTAGGATCCTAATGTTGCTGGCTAGGATGCTAATGTGTTACGAGATAAATTGGGATGTTTTGTTTCTGCAGGAGCTGATTTATAAAGAATTCTTCTCTCAAGGAGACCTGGTAAGAGTTTGTTTCACCTTACATTGAACCAGAGTATTGTGGTCCAGCTATTTAATTTAGTGACATTGTTTTTGTATGAGCAGGAAAAAGCCATGGGAAACAGACCGAGCGAGATGATGGACAGAGAGAAGGCGTACATCCCAGAGTTGCAGATCAGCTTCATGGAGCACATTGCCATGCCCATTTACAAGTAAGTTCTATAGTATAATAAATAAAATGTTAAAGGTCGTCAACCTCCAGTTACATTTTTTTCTTCTGAATTGGTAAAAACGCTTTTTTTAAATCAAGGATTTTAACAATTATCTGCATTTTATTTTTTACTGAGACAGAATTGTCCAAAATAATATCCAAGGATTAATTTTTTTAATGTTGTGTGTCTGCACATATAGTGTAATTTGATTGTGTCAATTAAGGTCAGAAAACACTGGCTTGTATATGAAACAGAAAGTTAATTATTGAGCCATTTTAATCCTAAAAACCTGTAGTTTGAATGTGGTCTTCAACTAGAAGATTAAACTCAAATTCTTGACATGTCAGAACAGAAATCAAACAAATGAAAAAATAACACAAAACATAACATTAAAAATGTAAGAATGCAGCCAGAGCTAGGGTGGTTATCATTTGACGCATATATACTAAATAATTGGGGATTTGTAAGATAAAGATTAGGCTGGGAGTCAAAACTTCAGTTCTTTTGAGGCATCGACCGAAATGCTTCAGTAGTTCAGTAGATTATTGAAACATGCTTTATTTTTCTCTGCCAAGTTTTGGGACCAAAACATGATTAAAACTACACTTATATACATTTTCTTACTGGTATTTTCCCTAACTTGGACATAATTCCGAATTTGTTTTTCAAATATTTAAATATAAATATATGAGAAAACCTTTTTTCGAAGGCAGTTAACATTAGTTGAAATTATTTGTTCTTTTTTGGAGTTTACTGAAGTTGAAATGTCAAATAATTGTGATATAATTTTATTTTTGTTAGACTTGTAGATCGTAAGGTAAGGTAAGGTAACCATAACTGGTATAACTGTTTAAAATTCATTGCAAGCCATAGATAAGGACCCCACAATTGAACCTTACCTTCCAGGACAAATCTTCCCTTTTTCACCAGTCATAAACATCATCTTCCAGGACAAATAAATTAATAAAAATAAAAGATCCATCGTCACGTTATCATCCTTATTATCATATTAAGTAATTTCTTCAAAAGTGTGCATAAAAATACAGTTTATTCTGTTAAAATTTGACAAAGTGCTGCCTTTACCAACGTGTCCGTTGCTCCGACAGGCTGTTGTCGGAACTGTTTCCCGGAGCGACTGAGCTCTACGAGAGGGTGTCGGCGAACCGGGAGCAGTGGACCAAAGTGTCCCACAAGTTCACCATCCGGGGCTTGCCCAGCAACAACAGCCTTGACTTCCTGGATCAGGAATACGAACTTCTGCAGGCCCAGGGCGCTTTCGGGAGCGACCACTGCCTAAACGGATGCCTTGACGACGACGGCGGCGGGAGGGGACAGTGACCCCCGTTGCACCGTGAACTGTTCCCGATGTTTCCTTTTGTCCTAAGAGGCTTAGACAACCTTTTTAGTGACCTTTAGAGGGCGGGGTCTCTCTGCTGTCAGTCACTTAGATGCTTAGCGGGCCACGCGGAACCGGACGACTTCTCAAGACAGGTTGATTAGAAACGACTACTAGGTGTGTGTCTCCGGGGCTGAAGGGGGCGCTGTTCCTCGCAGATACACTGGAAAAGAGTTTTTATGGCAAAAAAAAACAACAACGTTTCATTCATATCCTTTAAAAGATTGTAAAAACACTCATTATGTACATTTACACTGTGTGTCCGGTTGTAAAAATAATTTTCGGGGGGAATCACTCCAAACAGGAAGTGCTCGACGTACAAATGTTTCCTGACATCTTCTATTTATTTTAATGGATAAAGCAGTTGCCGATGTCTCTCACCCGATTGCTAATGAATGCAGGACATACAGACACACCTCATGTCTTATATGATTTTATACCAGCAGAACTGAACTGTCCTCTGCTTCTCAAGGTAGGTTTTTTGTCTCGACCGGTTTAGGAAAACCTCATTTTTGTAACAGTTAAAAGGGCCAATATGACAATCACTGATGTATTTCAGAGTCACAGGTCATCAAACACACACACACACACCGTTCCAAAGCAAAGTTTTAATGTCGCCCCCTTCCCCAACCCCCCTCCCCCTGCTCCCCATCTTATGAATTTATTCCACGCCGTCCACAGAGAAGCCCTTTAAAAGATCCGTCTCATTCGTTGTGTCACTGGACCGGAGCGAGTGTGTCATCGAGTGTGTCAAATGGATCTGCCTTATTGCGCATCTTTGCTGCCTTTCTTAGAGCTTTTAATATATGAACGTTGAAATAAAGCGTCCGTGTAGTACGTTTGTTGTATATTTGTGTATTTGTATAGACATAGATGTCGACTGAATGAACCACCAGAAGATGTATATTTGTGCAAACACTCTTATGTGGAGACCTCAGATGTCTTTTTTTCCCCTCCTATCCTCAAGTGTGTGTGTGTTCTACAGTGAACAGGCGAGACCCTGACAAATCATTTTATAAAACAGGAACCCGAGATGTAGCCGCCAAGAAAGGATCAACAGTTCATGTCCCAAACAGGAAAAAAAAAAAAAAAAAAAAAAAGGAACATCTTGGATTTTGCCTCTGTCGTATCGTACAAAATGCCTTCTTTCTGTTCTCAAAAATCGAAAATGCTGCTGTCGTTTTGTGAGAGGAACTTAAGATACACGATGAGAAAGTTCTGTAATAAAGATGTGGGTGGTTGTGTGTGGACAGTGGAGCGAGTGCGAAGAGAGATGTGTGGGTGTGTGGAGCCGGAGAGAGAACACACTGGAGGTGGTTGATTGCTGATCACTAGATGAATATTTGCTCTCGTGTAGCCCTGATCATGCTAGTAAAAAATGTACCGAAAGCAAAAAAAACCTGGCAGGGGTTTTTAATTCTTTTCCGAAGTGGAGGGCTAGTTGCTGAGCAACGTGGACGGATGAGTGCAGTGTTTTCTACTAAACATCCTTCAAAGGGCAAACAGAAAAAGTATTTCTCTCAAAGTCACGCTCACTTCATCATGTGTACCTGCCTTTTCTCATGTGCAATATGAAGCGTCTGCCTCTCTGTGTAAATACCGATGCCTCATTACTCGTTTAAGAGTCTTATGTTACTACTGACGGATGGGGGGGCGCCATTTTAATCCCCCTAAAATGCATTAAGGAGTCTCGATTTCTGTCCGTCCCTTTATCAACGTGCCAATGGGATAAATTCGTGTCCAGGCTGTGACACAACGCAGCAGTTTTTTTTAATCATTTCCTGGTTTAAGACATCAGGAAATACAGATTAAGTTACCCCTATAAAGAAATCTTATATTTACCTAATTGATTATAGAATTGCTGTAAATAAACTCTGGATTATGGTGTGAAATATTTCAGTTGTTTGTTGTGTTCAACGTGTTATTTTTTAAATTTTATTTCACTTTTTAAAATAAAGGTTGAACGGAGACTTTTATGTATTTTAAGATTTATTTAAGATATTGGACCCTCTATTTAGATATATCTGTTAATGCAAAAGAAATTTAAACACCTATTTTTTTTATTATTATTTTATCCTTGTGCTGGTGGTCTTTATTTGAAGATATGATCAACGATGAAAATGTACCAAAACAAATGTATGAGGATTTTTTTTTTTTTCTTGGAATAAATGTGGTGAAAAGTGACTTGTTGAGTCGTTGATTCACAAAATAAAAAACACTTCAATTTAAATTTCTATTTAATCTTCAGACACGCTTTTGACTCACAATTTTCAACTTGTAATTTGGCTTCAGATGAAGAGATTGGGTTTTTTATGAATGTGAAAAGAACCAGGTTGAGTCTCTTGCGGTAAGTGCTGCAATCAGAAGGATCTCATTACGACTTCAAGAGCGATTAAAGATCCACTCAAGGGTGAATGAACTCCTGACTTCACGTTGATTAAACCTCTCAGCTGCAGATAAGCGCGAGGTCATTGACCGAAAATTAAAAACAAACACTCGAGCCATTCATTGGCATCATTTTACTCTAATTTTCCCTCGATAATGTGGATCATAAAGTTTGATGTTTGTTCTGCTCTAGTGTTTCCTCTGCCCGACCTGTATCTCGTGCAGTGTAACAAGTCACATTAAGTAAAGTAACGCATTACTTTTTGCTGTAAGGCTTTTTTTTTTTAAGTAAGACCAAGACATTACTCTCTACAACAAAATTGTGTATTATATTTCATTTTAAATAAAGATTTTCCTCCGTACAAATGTGCCGCGCCAGAGTAGCTAATGCTAATTCTTGTCTAGCCTGTAAACAATTCTACGATGGCTCCAATATAGTCCTAAAAAAATTACAAGATTTAAGTCGTATTAAAACGCATTTATTTTGTCATCATGCATTTGATAAAACTACTACTGAGATCGAAAAAGTTACTGAAAGTGTTACAATGTAATAAAAAGCAACAGATGTAGCGTGCGGCTAACAAGGCTAACAAAAAGTACTCCCTGGTAGCATTGTTAGCTGCATGCTACATCTGTTGCTTTAAATGAAAAGTGATTTGGTCGACGGGCAGACTTCAAATATATCGTGTTCATTTTTGTCTCATTAAAATATGTCATATAATATTTGTTGTGTATTTAGTTTTACCTTTCTTCAAAAGCTAATTTTGATTTTATTTTTTTCATTTTTTATGAAGCACTGTCATGTTGCTTCTCTGTAGAGAAGATGTAAAAAGGGTTGTGTATCTTGTTAGGTCACTAGCTTGCGGGATTATTATAAATAACCAACCAGAGAAAAATATTTTAGATTTTATATTAAAAAATGCCAAGGCAATGTAATTCTGTTTAAAATATCTACTTTACCTTTAACATGCTTGCATGGACTTAAAGGGCTGCTAGCATCATATTTTTTAGCTGATAGCGACAGATTCCGAGTATTGATGCGAAAGCTGTTAAGGCTGAGAACATTGAACAATTTGCATTTATTAAAGGCTGTAACTTGCTTTAATATTGTTGCTACGGAGGTTTAATTAAGAATGATAAAACAAGCCTATATACACTAATGATAAGAGAGTAACGTGCACGACTCTTTGCAGTCTTTTTTGGCCTTTGTTTAAGAATAAGGCCAAATAAAATAAGGTTAAGTAAAGACACAGAGCCGTTCATGGTGGTCATATTGAGTCCCGGAAGAGTTCTGTAAAGAACCAAGCTGACTCAAGTGCCCTTTATAGATATAGATTTTTGCTCTTGCTTTCCTTCCTAACCTCCCCATCCACATTCACACCTGTCCTCTCATTAAGGTCAGCATGAAGGTCGCCTTTAAACAATACTAACAGGCTGTTGCTCCATCGATTCCACGTGTAATGTATTAAAAAATTTCAGCATCTGTAAGTAAATAATAGTCATTTGTAACAATCCAAACAATACACAGTTAAAATATATACTTTAAAAGATCAAGACACATAAGACCGTTAGTTCAAAAAAATCAGGGAAAAAAAGCACAAATAAAAATGAAGGTATTGTTTTTTGAAAGAGTCAGTAGATCATCAAACACAGAGATAGAGGAAGATCGTTCCAAAGCTTAGGATCAAAAGTCTGGAAGGATTTCTCTCCTCTGGTCCGGAACCAACAGTAGATTCTGATCCACAGACCTCAGAGCCCGAGCTGGGGTGAAAGACTGGATCAGAGTTACTGATGGAAGGTCTGATCATGAATAGATCTGAAAGAAAGAACCAGAATTTTAAAATTGATCCTGAAATAAACTTGCAGTCAGTGAAGAGTTTTAAGGATCAGGGAAATGTGAGTTCTTCTACTAGAGCGGCTCAGAATTCTCACTGCAGAATTTTGTATCAACTGCAGGCGAGACAACTCCTTCTTGTTTAGAGACGAATATAAACTATTACTAGTCCAAACGAGAAAATACAAACGCATGGATAACAAGATCCAGATTGTGTTGTGACATCATTTCCCCAAAGAATTGCCATGTGTGTGCGTGCATTTGTGTGTATTTATTAACACACTTCTCTCAAGAGAGCGACTTGTGGAGCTGAACGTGGTAAAAACTAGAAAGGAAAAAAGATGTACTTGCCAAGAGTGCATGCTTCTATTCTCTTTATCGCCTTTCATCTCTGTCTCTTTTCTTCTTTTTCCATCTAACGTATTCCTTCTGTTCTCCCGTTTAAATCAGCTGATCTGGACATTTCATGCATAAAATGTTCACAATCTGTACCCAAACCGGCTCCTATGATGCCGGCCTGACTACACAAGTCTCTTCCCCTGCACTGTGTGTCTCAGACGTCCCTCCGCTCATGTGTCTTGCTACAGTTGACCTTTGTTTCACCTACGATTCCACTGGTTCATCTCCACCTGGTCTCTTCCCTCATTAAACTGTCTGACAACATACTTTTTCAACACACTATAAAACCATGAGGGAAGACATCCCCAGGAAAATGCCTGAGTTGCCTCGCTTGAGGACAAGGAATATTTACAATAAAGTGCAATAAAAATATGGTGTTGTAAAGACAAAAGTATGATCTTAAGTCGGATCTAAATATTCTTTGTTGTATATATATATATATATATATATATATATATATATAGTATTTATGCCAGTAATGTTAAATATTTATCTTTTTATTTTTTCACTCATTGACCTGAACTTTGAAGCTAAAATGAAAGATTAAGAATATGCATCTTCATCACGATGTATAACCCCTTTATCAATAAAGTTCTATCTAAGGTAAGGTAAGGTAAAACTTTATTGATCCCTCAGGAGATCTCCTTTGGGAAATTGTTTTTTCCAATAGCCACAGAAAATACAGCAATTTTTCATAAAAAATCAAAAATAAATCAAAATAAAATAAGAACAAGAAAATAAAGAGAAAGAACAAGATCTATATATCTATCTATCTATCTATCTATCTATCTATCTATTGGTAGAAAGTAGCCAAAAAAGTTTGTCTTGAAATGATCAAAGGTTTTAAACTCAATGGGTGAATTAAAAATTGTTCACAACAGATTAATACTGTAATAATTTCTTACATAATTTAATATACACACACAAACAATAATATCACTGCTATTAAAGTGTGTACATTTTTGTTGAAGGGAATTCAATAATAACAAAACAACACGTATTCTAGTACAACCAGTTACCACTTTTAAACGTATATATTTTTAAAATCCTGACTTATATTGTCATATAAATGTTATATTATAATAGTATACACCATCAGGCGATTAATTTTTTAAGAAAAAAAAAACCCTTGAAGACTCATACATACATAAATACATGTCTTTAAATTGCACATAAAGAGTAAGTCTCATAATATTTATCAATAAGTAGAACCGTCTCTCATATGACTGTTCAATATTTTATTTCAAACGAGCAATGACTGTTTACTTATGACTGAACTCTCGCGAGGCTTGCAGTGCGCGATCTCTGCGCAGTGAGAAGTGCAGGTATCCGCCATTGTTGAATGAATAACTAGTCAATTTGTTGTTTATCTGTCAACAATCCTCTCGCGGTACCGGGACTCGGCGATACCTGGTCGGGTGAAGGCTCGTCGGTTGTACCAGGAACCAGTGGTCCCACCCCGGAGGACACTTTCATGTGAATACGGAGCCCAACGGACGAGGCAGCCATGTCCAATCTCAGCAAAGGCGGTACCAAGAAGGACACCAAGATGAGGATACGGGCCTTTCCTGTAAGTGTCGCCGCCGCTGCCGCTCCGTGTGACGGCCTGGACTCACTCGAATCCGCGGTCTGAGCTGCTAGCTACATGCTAACCGGCTAAAACAGCTGAGAAGCTGATATTGTTTTTTATCCCATTCGAGGTGAAACACAACACAACCGCCACGTTCATGAGCTCGTCTGACAAATACTCTTGTTTCTACTCAACCCGGGTTTGTTACAGAAAAGCCATTTTTATAGTTGTTTTTTAGTTTGAAACATTCTAGATCGTCGACATTAGCTAATGTTAGCTTAAGTCTGACACTTGTTGTTTTGACTCATTTTTGGCCTCGTAGTTAAAATCTATTCATGTTTTTATACACAAGGCGTCAATGTTAGACTTTATTTTAGAAAGTCATGTCGTTTAATAAACTATATCTGGAGAGAAACAGCGGCGTTTTTTACATATACTAGATGGTGGCAGCTAACCAGTTGTGCGTATACGATTACTGTCAATTTTATAAATAGTGGAGTCACGTTTGCTTATGTTTTTAGAAAATAAACTCGTGAAGGAGTCTTTATCGTTATTACTATCAATGAATCCTCTTATTTGATCAGCCTCTGACGTTGTTGGAGAATTGTTTTAAGGCCCAGTTTGTCATCTGACCTCATTTTACATATGTAGCTTGTGTATGTGATAAAAAAGATGTGGAGAGTACTACTCGTGTCACTGTGGCCTTATCGACGTTTAACTGTCAACGGCATTTGAAAAAGACGTGTATCACACGTGTGTGTTGCTCTTAAGAGTACCTTCACCTGTACAGTATGTGTTGATACTTGCCTGCTTTCAGTTGGACATTTAAGAATTCCTTATAAATATACCCTTAATGTACCTTAATAGGTTTTACCAAGTGTACCGTAGTGAGTATTTAACCTATAAATGGCATCTGTATATATCAGTTACAATATGTTTACTGATCAAGGTTTCCAGATCTTGAGTGCGACATATAGTGTGTAACCTTTTTTGTGTGTTTAGTGCACTCATGAAGGATCTAATAATGTTGTCTAACTAGTAAAACTGAAGCTACTCAAGTCACGGAATGCTTTAAAAATCATTTATTTTTCTTTTTTTCGGCTGACAACCGAAAGATATTTTATTAAAGTTGTAAACTTTGTAGATCATCTATTATCACACATTGTAAACTTATATTTAGTTAGATGGACATATAATCATACACAAGGGTGCCTCGAAATATGACACAAGTTCATAATTTGCAGTCTTTAAACTTTAAGAATTTAGGTGCAAAGTGAAGTCATTTTTTTGCAAGTTTCTGGATCATTTATTGGTTAAAAAAAACATCCATGTATGTATGGTTTTGGGGGAGTTGTTATTAAAATATAGGTTATGTTCGAAATGTAGTTAGATTTAATTTTTCATCTGCCACCCCCCTCTGTTTTGACAGAAAAATGTGTAACGTCACCAGAGGAAGTTCAAGGCATTCATTGACTTCCATTTTAAAGATACAGAGAAATAAGCATAAATCTAAGATTTCTCGCTTAGTATAAGTTCAGGATAATGAAACAAAAGCTGATGAAGATTATAGAGATTCACTCTGAAGCAGAACATACGACTACGTCTTCAAAACTAGTCGGGTGATGACGACACATTTTGTGGAGTAAAGTGTTGTTTTTTTTAAGTGATGCAAAATATTGTTAGATTCCGCTCTCACCATTTCCGATCTTATGATGTGATAGACATGTAGAGGACTATTACATAAATAATGCTGATAACAACAATAGTTAAATCACAATAACTCAGAGTACATTCTTCATTTTATCAGTGTTATTTGGCAAACGGCTGTAATCTGTCGTGTCATTGGCAGATACGGAATATAACGGCAAATGAAATGAACATCTTCTCAACTAGAATATCCACCAAACATGCCTAGATTAGGAATGCTCCGATCAATACTGATCACATAGACTGGCTGTACATTTTTTCAATTCAGCCACGATGTGTGCCACTGGCATCATGACCTGAGAGTTTTACTTGTTTTGTGTCATTTCTCTTTAAGAAGCAACTACACACAACTATTAAGTCAAGAGGACAACTTGATAACACTTACATTTACCTGCTGTTATTAACAGAATATTTAACAGATTTAAAATATTAAGGCTATATCTCTCAGCTTTGTCAATAATTATCAAAATAAAGGATACAGTCAAATGCAGGTTCCATTCAAATAAAGTATGAGTTAATGCATTAAAAATACCAGAGTATTGCTTGGTGCGTTAAAAAAAAGATAGTTCAACTAAGTGTTTACCTTTTTTATAATTTATACATAAAATAATATCCCATTTTCTGCTTTAAACATCAATTATGGTCTTGAAGATCTTGAAAGTGAAAAACTGATTTGTTGACGAGTATTGCAGGTAGATTTATATTTAATAGAAGTATCTTCGCTTTTTCAGACACGAGTCTATTCCTGTGTTCGTCAAACATTTAAGGCCCGGTAGCACATAGCTGAGCTCCAAGTGAGGGAGCAGTCGGCTACACCCGGTGTCTTTAACCACTGAGAAAGGATGGTCATCTTTTCCAATGAATTCAATTATTCTTCGGATTATTTGCTTCGCCTTCTGGCTGTTAACCTCATACATGCGAGTGTTGCAGAGTGTGGGCTGCGTCTCACTGTTGCTGCTCCAGCTGTCTCGTTCTCTGCTGTGAGCCTCGAACACTCATCATATCTGTTGTGTTGAAGACTTTTAAGCAAGCTTCTTTCTTTAGGTATTTTGTGTTGTAGAACGCAAACATTTAATCACTCTCACGCACAGTATAAAACTTGCACACAGCAGAAACTCTCCGGGATGCAAAATATGAGCCACTTGTGATCAATTTTTGTGATTGGAGATAAAAGGGGTTGACGGGCAAACGCCGATCACATAGTTTTGACATCGGTCTGAGCACCACTAGCCTAGATATGTGTAAAAGCTTAACTAACACTTGCAGTATACATAGGAGGTTTTAATAACTTCACCGTGATATTAAAGTGGAGTTTATAGCCGAGATTATATCAGAAGATCATTCACATTGACAACAACATTAAAAGCTGGTGACTTGCATTGTCTCAGACTTCTAAGTATCATGACTAGGGATGCACTAAATCCAGTTTTATGGTCCAGATACCGATCAAATATCAGTCCTATGGTGAGTTAACACTGGTCTTGCGTTGAATCAAATGCACAAATGACTACATATCAAACTACAAAAGTATTTATCTAAATAAAGTGTTCATGTTTACCATCATTTTGAGAAAATGAAGATAATACAGATGCATAGTAAACTTTTTAACCCAATTACCTCAAATTTTAGCTGAAGAGACGTGGCTTAGAACATGTGAAAATAACTGTTTATGATGTTAACTAAAGATTGTGGATGCTCTCAATTTAGAGAAATGCATCACCAGTGTAAATGCTTCACAATATTTCCTACTTCACCTGCACGCGACTGTTTTATTATCATTATTATCATCTTCTTATTGTGTCATTGTTATTTTACTCACTCGCGAAGGAGCAAAAATAGTTTGAGTGACGACATGGAAAATGGTATAAACAATAATGATCCATAAAAGTGCAAATAAAGTTACTTTTAAACTTCCCTCTTGAAGATGACTATACGATACAGTCGAATAATGTGTCTGCAAAGCAGGATCACTGTTCATCAGTTTGAGAGCTGTATGAAAAAAAGTTGTTCCTCAGTCTGGTGGTCCTGCTTTGAAAGCTCCCCACCCTTTGCCCAAAAGGAAGCGGTCGAAATAGTGCCTTTCCATTAGCTCGCTTTAGCTCAACTCGCCTCAACTCTACAGAGAATTTAGAGTTTCCCCTAGCACGGTAACTTCAAAGCATGTACTTTTTTAGTACCTGATCCGCTGTGATTTTAAGCCAGTTGAACTGATACTAAATGTGATGCTGAACAACTTTGTTAATTGGTCAGAGAGTAACGTTGCTGAAAAGTCTTAACACAAGAAACACATCCGGTTTTGTTGGACGCAATGGTGTGTCTTCTAATACATAGGCTTAATGGCATTTCTAACATTATTTTTGCTCGACAAAATATGAGACCCGGCTAATTTCCAAGTGATATTGTCTCTCGTGGGTAGACACGATAACTAGCTAACAATAGGTTAGCTAGTTAGCATCATGGCTAACTCTATGATCTGCTTGAAAGTACCCAGTTGTGTGTAGCTCGCACTAGTGTTTATCATGCTGTTGTGAGTCGCCATTTTGAATAGTGTGTGGACTTATGTTGTGTTTGTACTCCTTCAGTACTTTTGCACTGTTGCATCTGTTGTCACACTTGGATGTGGATGTTCCATTTTTAATTATTTAGCACCGCATTTATATTTTTATGGTAAGTATTGAAGTAAGACATAAGTCAGCACTGCATAAAGTAAGTTTATTTTCCAAAAAGACACTTTGGTACTCTGAGTAGTAGCCATCTTCCACGCCGCAGTATTACTGAAAGGGTTTGGGAAAATGACCAAGCCTAGCAAGCGCTTCGAACACCCTCTTGTGCAGTAGTGAGACTCCAACGCACACTTTTGTTTAGTCTCATTCATGGTCACATCTCCGTGATAAGGCTCTGCATTGGCAAGCACCTGGCATGCGTCTTTGCCCGTGTGATCCAAGGTCATCCCCGGAGTTCCAAGAAACATCTAACATCATGAATCGGGGCTCACAAGTTCAGGCTCTCACTCGGTGAGGTCTGAGTCTGTGAGTCCAGTGCTAAAGAAGTTTCTTTCAAGTGTTTAGAAGATGAAATAAACGGATAAAATCTAGTTCCTTCTCTTGTTCTTAACTGTTTAACGTCCTCGCTCCTGAATTGCTGCATCCTGGTTCTCTGGTCCTCTGGTGCTACCGAAGACATTCTGGACACACAGACCAGGGTAAGGATCGGTTGCCAGACCGACGGATTACGGCGAAAACGTTGCGACATTAGAACCATGTAAACACAAAGGCAACATGTTTCAATACCTACGTTCTTAGCAATAACAGCCATGACAACATTGAACACGGAACATTAGCTACTGTTAGCTTATCTATTGTCGATAAGACATTACTCTATTAAAATGAATTAATTGCGTTTTGAAATTTGAACCCGTAATTCAATACATGAAGGCACACTTGGCGCTGGACGTACTTGACGCGCAGGAACAACAACACTGTCACGAGCATCTATAGAAGCATCACGACAAAGTGTTAATGTTGACTTCATCATTGGAATCTGCCTCAATCCAACAAATAGCGAGTTTATGTAATACTGGTTGAATAGAGGCTGAAAGCGCAGAGTTCTGTGTGTGTGCATGCTGCTGCAGTGTGTGTGTTAATTCAAAGTTTGTTACCTTGTACAATCACACGATTCAAATTGTGTTAATAACAATATATTAATGTGTATGACAGGAGATGCACTTAAATATGATGGAGTAACAAGAGAAAATTGCAAAAATGTGCCGTGAGAAAATGCAGAATGGGTTTATTATTGACTAATAAATATAAATGTTTACATAACACTTTTTAGCCAGTTTTTAGCGCTTTTTTTTAAAGCATTTTCAGTGAATATATTATGTTTGTTTACAACTGTAGTTAAATTAGCTAAATGAACCTTCTCCCTTTATTTGAATGTATGATTATTTTGCCTTTATCTTAAAAATGGCTTAATAACTTTATCTTAACAACCACAAAGAAATACATTTTACTGTGAAGTGAATTATTTATTGTATTGTAGGAAAAAATGCATAAAAAAAGCGAATATTGAAAAAGAAATCTCATATATAATCGCAATATTTAGGAAAATAATCTGATTTATATTATTTTCAATAATCATTCAGCCCTAATGTAATATGATTTTCCTTTTTGTTTATCATAACTTATAATATAGCATTTATGTTACGTATACAGTAGATGGAACCTATTCAGACAAATTGCTGCTTATCAATTAATCGTTAATCGATCGATAACATAATGAATGAATCTATAATTTGCATCTGTACCTTATACATACTCGCTTGGCAGCTTGATGGCTCTTGTAGTCCTCTTGATAGTGATGTATGCTTTTCAAAACGCCTGTGTACTCCTTGCATATTTATGCGTTCCTCTCTCATTTGATCCGTGACACAAAGCCACAGACCGACTAGCTCGTCCTCTGTTGTTGTCGTTTGTCTTTGTGACGTAAGCGCTTTTTTTACGTGGCGGTACCGTATGAGGGCCGGGCCCACTTCCAGGAGGTACAGTTAGTGGTAACACAACACAACTAGCTTGTGGCCAGGCTAGTACGCCTGGAAATGTGTAGTGGAAAAGCGTGTTAGTGACCTGACAAAATCCACTAGACAAGGGTTTTTATTTTTGTTTTGTTACTGCCACTCTTTTTTTTTTTTTATATTGGTGAAAACGCCACCATAAATTGCTGTAACATGCTTAAGCCGTTGGAATTTTAAATGGCGTATTTGAAATAGTTTTTATTGATATTTAGAAGATTCATTTTTTTCCTCAACATTTAAGAAAATTGTTAATGTTGATCAGAATATCCTGCAACTGCGACAGTAGTAGCCAACATGTATATGTATTCGAAGCGATGTTGTCAGGTTAGTAATGTTTCTTGGACTTCTTTTAATCGTATTGATATGAAGGTATTAACTCGTTGGTCGTTGTATTGGCTTTGATATTTGTTCTGGACAGGTTAAATGTTAATTCTCTTCGCTGGATCTGGCAACACTCCTTTAAGAGATCCTTCTGCATTCCTCCTCTACCCACAATTGTGTATGAGATTCTAAAACCCAGATTAGCCCATATTTACACAAGTAACACATAAACAGCTCCTTAGAAATCCTGCTAAGTTTTTAATTATAATCTGTGTTCCTTACTCTTACAAATGCTATGTGTAACTGTAACTATTAATGTATTTACCTCTCAAGACCTGTGACGTGTGCGAATATAAGTGAAGTCATGCAACAAACACACAGTGCTTTGAATCTGACCATCTAGTTCCAAGTTGTTATACAACTATGATTGTGGTCTGAGGGTGCGTTTGATAAGGTTGATAGTTTGATACAGTAGATTGATGGATCGATGGATAATTTATAAATCTCGCAGGGATTATTCTCTGTAGAAATACATCTTTCCTTGACACTGAGCCTATCATTTCTACAGAATGAGCCTCATTTATTTCAGTTCCATTGACAGAACTTCAACCATCTACTCTGTTAATAATAGTAATGTTGCGTTTGCAAAAGAAACTTCTCTTTTTTTATAAATCTACCAATTAGACTAGGTGTATTGGCCATTTGAAGACATTATTGAGGACATATTATATATATATAAAAATGAATAAACCTTTTTTTCAAATAAAACAAGACTACCAAACAAGAAGTATTCAAATTGTCTAGAGTGGATGCAATTTCCACAATTTAATATACAGCACCATAGTTGTTTAGGATTTTTTTTAAATCACCAAACCATGCATTTTGTTTTCCTTTCGGGCTAGATTCTATTCTAACTTGAGGTGAGGTAGGCGGTGTTATCAGTACATCAAATGGCAAATCACTTAAAATACTTCATCAACAGAATACTTGAAATGCTGAAGTTTACGCTAAAAAAACGGTTTTGTTTATTGTTTTTATCGATATACCTGTACTACCTTGTGGTCAACTGGTTGATCGCAGTCCAGCCTTTTTTTTACACCTCTAGTTTTGTGTTCCATGGTGTTGATCCCTGAAGATTTTGATTTCATTCTTGTGTCTAGCAGAATTTCTTTTTTATTACTTGCTATTATTGTTGGCGTCTAACAATGCCTTTTGTCAAACTTTCAGATGACGATGGATGAGAAATACGTCAACAACATCTGGGATCTTTTGAAGAATGCCATTCAGGAGATTCAGAGGAAGAACAACAGTGGCCTGAGCTTCGAGGAGCTGTACAGAAATGCCTACACAATGGTGCTCCACAAACATGGAGAAAAGCTATACACAGGCCTGCGGGAGGTCGTCACAGAACATCTTATAAACAAAGTAAGCCTCGGTTGTATTTCTAATTTATTAAGGATTAATCTGCGTAAAGTTACTCTTATGATATGTTGGGGAACAAATGTTTCAAAAGACTAACTTAAGAGATATCTAAAAAAGTTTTGCATTTATCTGAATTATATTCAAATCCTAATAATCCCTCATCAGAACTATTTGCATCAGTTTTTTTAAAGTAATGTAAGAGCTGAGAAATGTCTTGGATAGAATCTTCTTCTGAAAAAACCTCTAAGTGAAAAGCACTATATGCTTTTATCTTTTCCACATTTAAGTGATCATTTGCCAGAAGGCGTGCAAGCTTCACTTCATGACTTGACATGATTTGAGTACAAATAGAGCGTAGAAGGTTTATTAAAAACCTGTCATCTATGACAATGTTGAGGAACCATGGGTAATATTATATTAATGCTTCTTCTTTCTGCACTTGAGAGTTCTTATAGGAGGGATGGTTTTGAGTTAAGATCCGCATCTTTTTGCTTCAAATACCAGTCGCCAGACGTGAGCTATGAATTTCAGCAAACTTGCATTTATTTCTGAAGAATGTCGAGCTTGTTTTTGAACGACTTTAAACGAATAGGATGGGACTTCAGTGTTTTTTTTGTGGATGAACTTCACCTCCCCCAACAAAATCATTTAGAGTGCAGTCAATCTCTTTTCACAGCCACTGAGGGCAGAAATATCGCTGCATTATTACGCCTCGGCGGTCAGTGTAATATGTAGAAGTGAAGGGGACAGACAGGTCCACTAAAGCAGAGCTGTGTTGCATCGACATCCGTGTGAAGTGGACAGCAGCCAGAAACACCACATCAGTCTGACCACTTGTGGGTTAAAGACCAGCTTGTTAAATAAGCTGTACGTACGTGTGAATGTATCTCCATCATGCTAAACTAACTTGGCGTATTTAACACTTAATATTGGACAGTTAGATTTTCAGATTGTGTTATGAATGAACCGGTGAGATCTGATGGATGGTGAACAAAACTAAAATATTCTTTGTGAAAACCTCTCATCCCTGTACATCACATATGTTTATATATGATTTTGTATTTAGTTTGAGTGTTTCATGTGTCCTTAATTTAGAAATGAATCATTAATAACATACATTAAACATCTCACTGTAATATAAACAACTATTGATGCTAAAATAATACAGATGTGTTTAGGTTGTCATGCTAGAGATGATTATATTCCACTGGATTGCCCAAAAACAGGTCTGTCCTATTGGAGCAATATATCTGCTGAGTCACACTGCAGTGGGGGTCGACTTTTTTATGAAACCACTAAAGAGAAGAAGGTGTCCTAAAGAGAATTGCGAGGATTAGGTGTTATTACTGTGGTCATTTACACTGAAGTTAAACTGAAGATTTGTGCCTTTTCACTGCCCGCAGGTACGAGAAGACGTTCTAAATTCTTTAAACAACAACTTCCTACAAACGTTAAATCAGGCCTGGAATGACCATCAAACGGCGATGGTAATGATCAGAGACATCCTGATGTACATGGTGAGCATCAGTCAATCTGTATTTTACCGAAACATCAACTCTGCCTTCATTTATTTATCATATCGATGATGACTGTTTCATTTTTGACTATGTTTGTTGTCTATTCCAGGACCGTGTGTACGTGCAGCAAAATAACGTGGAGAATGTGTACAATTTGGGGCTCATCATCTTTAGAGATCAAGTAGTTCGATACGGTTGTATCAGAGACCACCTCCGACAAACACTACTGGATATGATTGCACGAGAACGGAAAGGGGAGGTCGTGGACAGGTACTTTCAAATGATTGGATTGATATTAAATAATATTTGGGACATTTATTATATAGTCACTTGAAACTGTCAGGGTCAAAATAAATGATACATACTAGGGGTGTGTATCGGCTAGAATATGGTGATACTATATGTATCATGAAACGGGGACAACAATCCCATAATTTACGATACTTTAGGAAGAAGGATATATTTGTAGTATTGTCGAGTACTTTACTTTGGTGCTACAAAATTTACAAAAAACATGACTCTTGATGAAGTCTTAACTGCTTTCATTTGTTGCAAAACGTCAACTCTAAAAGCTGATGGAGTCGACTGTATCCTCTCGTCCTCAGTCATTGCCAGGATATCATTCCACCTTCAGATGCCATCTAGCGGCCGGAAGTTTAATTGCAACACAAAAATAAATAAAATAGACATTTTATTTAAACGCACGTTATTGGAATGCAAATCATTGAATGTCTAGGCTTAACAATTAAATATGATTTTAAGTAAAAGAAAATACAAAATTAAATTCAAAAATATATACTGTGTGTCACTGAATCAATATCACCTCTAATACATTCTAGTTAACAATACTTACGTTGTTGCTATAAAAGATGCTGTTAGTAGATTTCCTGTTGCGAATGTCGGTTTTGGGTTTTTTCTGAGAGTAACTAATATTTCTGCCTTGCTCTGTCCACCAGGGGCGCCATCAGGAATGCTTGTCAAATGCTGATGATTCTCGGCCTAGAAGGCAGATCAGTGTATGAAGAAGACTTTGAGGCTCCTTTCTTAGAAATGTCTGCAGAATTCTTCCAGGTATGCAAAATTAATAACTTTTCTAACTTCTACTAGCAAGGGCACAGTGTGCTTTCCACAAAATAATTTGCAACTAGCTTCACTATTTTCCCTAAAATGAGGGTGGAAAAAAAAAATCCAAAGTAACCAGCAGCACATTCCTGACCGTCTGCCCTCTGGTTACTTTTCCCCAGGTGGCAGCCAACTGTGCTAGCTGCGGCGCAAGCTTAGCTGCTAATTGTACATGCTAACTATCAGGTTTAATACAATTGTTTTTAAACTTATTTTCTTTCTTTACATTGAGAAATGTTTTCACACTGTTGACTTAGAAATCATGGATGCTGCCAATCATTAAATGTTTTATTCTGCCAAATCTGTGGTGTTAAAGACAAACGATATACCTGAAGTGACAAATAATAAGGTTATCTCAACACCCTGTGAAGTTTAAATAACACTTCATAAGAGATGAGTAAAACCGGTCCCAGCCAATCACCTTGAGCGACTGTGGCGAGAAAGATACTACCATTTAACAGGCAGAAACTTCGAGCAGAACCAGACTGGGATGGAGAGAGAAGGGTGTAGGGCAGCAGGATCCATGGGACATGGAGAGGAAACTGTGTCTGTTAACAGTGTCGTGGCAGGAAGGAGATCTGGGCTCATGCTCCGGATGTGCACCTGAGATCCAGGGGAAATGGAGAGAAAGCGAGCGTTCATGTGCATCAACAAATGTTTTTTTAGTTGGCTGGCATCATTAAAGTCTTCCCATTAGCCTCATATTAAGAATCAAACTCAATCGAATCCCTGAATGTCATGCTCTCGCTTCACCACGACGGCCTGTTGAACATCTTTTCAGCTGCTAACGTTTCCTCCGCTCCACTCAGATGGAGAGCCAGAAGTTCCTCGCAGAGAACAGTGCGAGTGTGTACATAAAGAAGGTTGAAGCCAGAATTAACGAGGAGATCGAGCGGGTGATGCACTGCCTGGACAAGTCCACAGAGGAGCCCATCGTCAAGGTGGTGGAGCGGGAACTCATATCCAAACACATGAAGACCATCGTGGAGATGGAGAATTCAGGCCTGGTCCACATGCTGAAAAATGGCAAGACTGACGGTGAGTTATCAGACCAAGCTTCTTTTATAGTGATTTTTCTTTTAAATATGATTCCCTGACGTTGTCTCCATGTTTGCTCGTAGATCTGGCCTGTATGTACAAACTTTTTAGTAGAGTTCCCAACGGACTGAAGACCATGTGCGACTGTATGAGTTCGTACCTGCGAGAACAAGGGAAAGCTCTCGTATCAGAAGAGGGAGAGGGGAAGAACCCAGTGGACTACATCCAGGTAAGAGTGCCTTCACATTGACGATGTTCTGCTCCACCTACAAGCTTTGTCATGTCATGTCCCAAACTGATATTCAACTTTTTTTGGAATGTTTTTGGTAATCTTTTGAATGATTGTTGACGCCCATATTTGATATGAACAGTAATCTACTTTCTGCCAAACCAACCATCCAGCAGACCTTACATACAATGACCGGATTTGGGCCTTAGGGTTGAATACATGTGTACTATGACTTGGTGAAGGGCTGTCAGGCTAAAAGATAAAAGAAAGAAAGTGTATTAATATAATTATAAACGTAAGAAGACGTCAAATGACTTGAAACTTTTAGGGTAAATAAGACACTATATTAAATGTGTATTTAGAAGTAAGTCTCAACAGAATATACCTTAATAATTTATTTTTTTCCTCTATAGTTCTATTAGAAAGGCGCTATATAAATAGAGATTATTATTATTATTAACTTTTCTTTAAAGGATTAAATTGATTTAAAAGTGTGTTTAATCTATTAAATTGAAGTTCTAAAAAACATCTAACTTTAACAAGTTATATTTATATATATATATATATGAGTTTTTGTAACTGTTCATTTCAAATATAAAAATATATTCTACCCGTCTGCTGCACAGATCATGAAGGCGCATTACAGTTATTCTATTATTTAATCTTAGTGTATTATACATTAAAGCAAAAATAAACAAATTATATTAATAAAACTATTTTATTTTGTCTTATTTAATTCATTCTATTTTGGAATTTATCCAAAATGCCACAAAAGATACATTTGTTGTTTTCTGATGATAATAATTAAAAACTTATTTTTAAAAACCAAACCACCTAATTATCCATCTGAGGGCCACATAAGTACAGTGGGAGGGCCACATGTGGCCCCTGGATTAACCTTTGTTCAGGTCTGCGACTCATAAAGCCAATAACGTATATCAGATTTTAACCCTTTCAATCCCTATAAGTCTGCGAGTGTTTCTCACGACTCTCGTCTTCTCCTCAGGGTTTGCTAGACTTGAAGTCACGCTTCGATCGCTTCCTCCAAGAATCTTTCAACAACGACCGGCTCTTCAAACAAACCATCGCCGGCGACTTCGAGTACTTCCTGAACCTCAACTCCCGCTCTCCCGAGTATCTCTCGCTCTTCATCGACGACAAGCTAAAGAAGGGAGTGAAAGGGGTGAGTCTTGCGCTCCTTAAAAAAAGTGTTGCCGTTAATTAATCCTTTCGTTCTTCACGCGCGCAGCTGACGGAGCAGGAGGTGGAGTCGATACTGGACAAGGCCATGGTGCTGTTCCGCTTCATGCAGGAGAAGGACGTGTTCGAGAGATACTACAAGCAGCATCTGGCGCGCAGACTTCTCACCAACAAGAGTGTTTCGGATGATTCTGAGAAGAACATGATCTCCAAGCTGAAGGTGAACATTCTTGTTGCTTTGATCCGGTCACGTGACTTTTTCTTTTCGTCCGCCGTCGTCCAGGCTGCTCGTGTTTTTATAAACCGAAACGTTTTTTCTTCGTCCGTCAGACCGAGTGCGGCTGTCAGTTCACTTCCAAACTGGAGGGAATGTTCCGTGATATGAGCATCTCCAACACCACCATGGATGAGTTCAGGCAACATTTACAAACCACCGGGGTAAGAACACACACACACACACACACACACACACACACATACACATACACATACACACACATACATGCACACTCACACGTGCTCACACCCACATACACACACACACACACACATGCATATAGGCAAAGTCGCACATAAACACACTCGCATACACACACATGTATACATACATTTATATAAACTAACAAATGTACATATACACACACAAACGTACTTATACACACTAGAAACACAAACGTATACACAAACCAATATACGCCAAAAAGCACAAACACATATATGTATAGGCACACACACACACACACACACACACACACACGTACATATACGCACGCACGCACGCGCACGCACGCACGCACGCGTATAGGCAAAGTCGCACATAAACACACTCGCATACACACGTATACCTACATTTATACAAACTAACAAATGTACACACACAAACGTACTTATACACACTCGACACACAAACGTATACACAAACCAATATACGCAAAAATGCACAAACACATATGTATAGGCACACACGTACATATACGCACACACATGCACGTATAGGCAAAGTCGCACATAAACACACTCGCATACACACACGTATACCTACATTTATATAAACTAACAAATGTATACACACTAGAAACAAACGTATACACAAACCAATATACGCAAAAAAAGCACACACAGGTACACTTATAGGCACACACGTACATATACGCACACGCATGCACGTATACGCACATACACACCTGTACACTTGGGCACGTAGTCGCACACGTGCAATATTCAGATTCATTGACGCACAAATACACACACTCAGAGACACGCAAACACCCTCAAAGGTGCATACACGCACTTGCACGCAATTCCACACACACTTGTATACACGGTTAAGCAAACACACTCGCAGTCCCACACATGCACGCACACACGAACATTCTAAACGTCCACACGCACAAAAACACACCTGATGTCAAGATGAAGTAATGAGTGCACCTGATAACCTGATATCTGTAATCAGTTCACAGCTGCTCGGCTGATTTAACGCCGTCGCTCTGATACAATCACAGCCTCAACTATCTGCTCGCTGGGAATACATGGAGCTCATTTCAGGCTCTTGTCGTGCAGTCGCACCGCATTTATTCTGCCTCCGTCGCACCGCTGTTGTCTTCGCAGGCCGTAGAACGGAGGTTCATGTTGCCTCGAAGCAAATAATCATTTGCAGCATCAGTGAATCATGAGCCTCTCGCTGTGATTTAACGTCCAAGAGTCTCAATAAAGCACATATTTATCAATTTTTAACTTTTAAAATAATAACTGAGCGTCATCTCAAGTAGTCCTGCTGCTGTTTGTCACACCATAGAGTCCATATCCTGAGCTCTTGTTTTGTGCGTCTCAGGTGTCTCTCGGCGGCGTGGATCTGACCGTGCGGGTGTTGACCACAGGATACTGGCCCACACAATCGGCGACACCCAAGTGCAACATCCCGCCATCACCGCGACACGCGTTCGAAGTCTTTAGAAGGTTTGTCCTCATTCTTGGTTACATTGAGATCTAGTAGATAGAGTCGTAATTCAAGCTTGTTTATTTCTACTTACAAGCAGCACAGCTTGATGTTCGTCCTCCCTGTTGTGTTCAAAAATCATGTTGATAAAGATGGTGATAATATTAATGATATTGACAATACTAACATAAAGAGTGATAGTGGTAATAAACATAGTTCATTGATAATAATAATGATGATGATTAAACACAGCGATAGTATTGTTAAAAAGGATTAAAATATTTATAAACATAGTGAAAATAATTATAATTTAATACTAAAGGTGGTGATTGTTGTAATAATAATAATAATAATATCAATAATAACAAATAAAAAAAACGGTTATAATAACAATAATAATAATGAACATAGTGATGATAATAATAAAATAATAACTATGATACTGAAACATAGATTATAATTATAATAACTAAATAATACACATTGTGGTCATAATAAATGGTGATATGAATAACGATAACATAAGTTAGTCGCAAACATAGAAATGGTAATAATAATCCTTGCGATAATAATTAAAATAACAACACTTGTAATATTAAACATATGGATTATCATAATAAATAGTGATATTGGTTACAATAACATCAAAAATAATAACTGTCTGACGGACATAAATAATAACAATAAACACAGTGGGAAATTTTGTTAATTCAAGTGTTATATTGTGGCCTGCAAGTGCCTTCCTGACCCACACAACTGCACCAGCCGTTTAAAAAGAAAAAAACATTTTCGCACTTGAATATAAGCCGCAGGTTTCCGTGTTTACAACCAACTAGTTGTGGCTCCAAGATTCAATCTTTCATCAAAGGACTTTGATAACAACTGCAGTAACTTTATGAATGAAGAGTGAGTGTGTGTTGTGAATGTGCCTATTTCTGGATAATATCACACACATGTTTTTGAAATAGACTTGAGATTTACTGCCATAAAGACAGTAACAGTAAAGAGTTCTTCTCACTGCTGCCTGAAACGGATCCATTGATGCCGAGCTTGCAGTTTCTCCATTTCCTTCTCTGATCGATCGCCTTCATCTTAAAAGCTGCACCATATTCATTTCTCCAAGTGTTTTCCATGATGAGAGTGTGTGTGTGTGTGTGTGTGTGTGTAATGCGCAAAATTACCGCTCAAAATCCAAACTAGTGTCTTCTTCAGCGCATAATCTTTTCCCCACGTCTGTTTCACTTTTGCGTTTACTGCTAGAGAGCGCCCCCCGGTGGCCGTTAGACTGGGGAAAAAAATCTATAAATAAGTCGCAACATTGTATAGTCCGCAGGGTTCAAAGTTTAGGGAGAAAAGTAGCGGATTATAATCCGAAAATGATCGTATATTAACAAAGCAACCGTCAGATAAAAAAAATTAGTCGAAATAAATCACATTTAATTATTTTCATTAATTTACAGATTTATTTTTGAAAAAATTGTTTTATTATTGGAAATAATGGAAACTTCCACATGTTTCGACTCTGATGTTTCCTGTGGATCCGTGTCGTCAGGTTCTACCTGGGCAAGCACAGCGGGCGACAGCTGACGCTGCAGCACCACATGGGCTCGGCGGATCTCAACGCCACCTTCTACGGCCCCATTAAAAAGGTGATTGTGAGTCCAAACCCGAACAACCGCTGGAGTGGCACGAGTGGCCACGACTCCTCAGACGCGACGGTGGAATGATAAAAACGTTGTTGTGGTCAGGAGGACGGGTCAGAGGTCGGCGTGGGAGGCGCTCAAGTCACGGGGTCCAACACCCGGAAGCACATCCTGCAGGTGTCCACCTTCCAGATGACCATCCTCATGCTCTTCAACAACCGGGAGAAGTCCACCTTCGAGGTTAGAACTTGAGAGACCGTCGCGTTCGTACTCGTGGTTTCTGACGCTTCCCCCGCGGGTGCAGGAGATCCAGCAGGAGACGGACATCCCCGAGCGGGAGCTGGTGCGAGCCCTGCAGTCGCTGGCCTGCGGGAAGCCCACGCAGAGAGTCCTGACCAAGGAGCCCAAGTCCAAGGAGATCGAGAACGGCCACGTCTTCACGGTCAACGACCAGTTCACCTCCAAGCTGCATCGCGTGAAGATCCAAACGGGTACGTGGAAGAAGATCTAGAACGTCGAAGTATATCGGTGCCATCAGAATATTGATTTAACTTTTCAAATATTGAACCTTTTAACTGTATTCATTAAATTCACTTATTCAAAAATGTGTTTATTAAGAGGTCGAATTAATGTTTTAATACTTTTGTTTAAAATAAATGCATTTTTTTTACACATAGTTTGATAGTCTAGTTCCAATAACTGAAAAATAAATGCTCTAAATTCAAAGGTATTTAATTTGTAGCCTTTTAAATTCAACATAAAAATGTTGGTATAATGGTGTCACCAGACATTAGCAATAGAGTACAGAGCTACCTGATCAAACTTTCAGCCAATTGTGCGACGAGCAGACGATCACATGACTGATCGATGAAGCAACTCTGTACTCTGTTGGTGGCAATAATATAGCAACACTTTAATATTGAATTAAAAATATATATTTTTAAATTCGGGTATTATTATTAAAAAAAATGTAACCTTTTAATAAAAAAATAATCACATTTAAAAAAAATAAAAAGTAATAGTTAAACGCTTAAACAAGTTTCAATATTTGAAAAGATGCCTCTCATATAATCCATACTGTAATACTTCTCAATCTAAATGCCCATTTCTGACACATTTTCTTGCGCCCCCTAGTGGCTGCTAAACAGGGCGAGTCCGACCCCGAGAGGAAGGAGACGCGGCAGAAAGTGGACGACGACAGGAAGCACGAGATCGAAGCCGCCATCGTTCGCATCATGAAGTCCAGAAAGAAGATGCAGCACAACGTTCTAGTAGCAGAGGTCGGTTCCCTGATCCTGGAGTCCAAAGCAAGACACGTTTCTGATCCTTTATCTTCTCTCTCTCTCTACAGGTCACACAGCAGTTGCGAGCACGATTCCTCCCTAGTCCCGTAGTCATCAAGAAGCGCATTGAAGGACTCATTGAGAGGGAATATTTGGCGCGAACGCCAGAGGACCGCAAAGTATACACCTATGTAGCGTAGAGAGACTAGAGTAGACGATCGGAGAAACTGCGAGAGCCTTGTTTTTGTGGACTGCTATGAGTTTGAATGAATTTGGAAGTGCTTTCATCGTTGATACTGGGATACACTGGGAAAACTCTTCCATAAAAATGTAAAAGGTTAAAAAAAAAAGATGAGAATCGAGAGTGGGGGAAGTTTTTCTAGCAATATTAGATGTCTTCTGCTAAGAGAAATGACGGGAGGGGATCTAGTTTTGTACAAAAAAAATTGTGTTTCTTGTGGCCTTTTGAGAGAATTGCGCCTGTTTGCCAATGACATGCTGTTCTGAAGCGGAACCTCAAGAACACACCAGTGTTCTCTGTTAGCGACGCGCGGCTACTTCAGAGACCCCCGGAGAACGTTTGGAGAATCCACCCCCCCTGACCCCTGACCCCCCCCCCCCAGTTTTAAGTGTTGGTGTCTGTGTGTTTGTGTTTGTGACACAATGATGGCTGTACAGGTTGACAGACACTATTCCTGTTTGTTTTTTTTCTTCTCTGATTTTAATTAGTACAACAAAAAAAAAAAAAAGGTCAAAACAAACCCCCGGACCCGACACTAAACGCAGCATAAAGACGCTTCATTTATGTTACGATGGCTTTTGGGTTCTTGTGTCTCAACCGTCGGCACAGATCGCTGGAACATTACCACGTTTTTTTGTTTTTTTTCTCGACACACACACACGGTAACCGGAGATAAACTCACAGCATGTTTTTATCAGCCGGGGAGCGACGACACACACAGGCGCGCACAGGGATTCACTTCAGGTCGGCAGTACACGCAAAATAAAAACCGATAAAAAGGCCGAAATGATCCTCCGAACAAAAATAAGGTTCCTTGATGTGCAGGATTTTCTTTCTTTTTTTTCCTCTTCTTTTTTTTATTTCGTTCTCATCTGCATTCTGAACATGTGGAGTCTCAAACCATGTTCAAATGTGTACAAATTGTAAAATAATTATTCTCAGTACTCACTGCAAAGATCGATTGTACAGGGCCTTGTTTTCATCATAATAAATGTAGAATAAACACGTTTGTTTTCCCATTTTATCTTCATGAAAATGACTTTAAATGTGGTTTGTTGCTCAAGACGACGACATGTTGACTTTAATCTTTTTTAAAGAATGTTTTCTAGTTTTGTGTTTAAACACTTTACCACTCTTTTTTTTTTTTTTTTTTTTAAACCGCTGGGTTTCTTTTAGATCGTTCTTGGGGTGACCAGTGGAAAATCTGTGATTCAAAGTGTTGCAATGCATTATGGGCCTTTAATTTTATATTGATGACCCTGTGTTTTGAACCATATGACGTAGGGTTGGGATTTTGACGCCTCTGGCTCAGCTCTTTTTTACGTTCTATTGAATTAGGAAGCGCCGACTACTAGATTCTAACGGAAGGCCCTTTCGACTGAAGTCATGTGGCCCTCATGAAGTCAAAGATCACGTAGAAACCAACCATTTATTTTGTAAACCATTTTAAATATGCATTACTAGTCACTAAAAACGACTGAGGTTCATTTTAAGACTTTGGTCATTTTTTCCGATTTTTTTTTTATCTGTCAAAAACATTTAAGTGAATATTAAAATAGTATTTTGAAAAAAAAGGAAGTAAGTACGTAGTTTGTATTTAAAGAGCACTTTTCCAGACCAGGGTAACAAAGCGCTTAAACAATCAAAACAATACTCAATAAAATATATACTGTGGTTTTATATGAGATTAAAATAAACCTTATATGCTATCAATACAATAATAATTATAGCATATTTACTTAATTATTTTTGCTTGTTGGCTCCTCACAATGTGGCCCCTGAGGAACTTCACCATCACTTTTCACGTTTTTACGTGTAAAGATGAGTTAAATACGTTTGTTTCTCGCTTGAAAACGTGCATTAATTTTCACTTGATCGCGGGGTGTCTTCCCCTCCAAACCAAGGGGTGTGATTTGAAAGCGACATAAATGGGTCTAATGCTCTTAACGGAGGGGTTTAGGGAAGAGTCGCTTCAAATCTCATCACTCGTCTGGAGCCTCTTTGTCCTCCTCGCACGTCACTCCACGACCATCTGCTCCGTGGACCAGAACCTCCGACCTCGAGACCTTCCACCGTCACGGACACTGTCGTAGTTCCAAGAAGAGAAGCGCGCAAACTTTTTTTTTTATTCTGCTGCGTTTCTTCTTCTTTCTTCTCGGTGTTTGGTTGCCCGGTGACGTCACTGCCCCGGAGAAGACTCTTGAGGTCCGTGCAGGATGGTTTTCGTCTCTGTCGCGGGACAGAAGCCGCTCTCCGGGACCCCGGTCAGGGGGGAACACGCCACGCGAGTCGCGCTTCTTCGGACGATGGCATTCGAGCTCCGGGGAAGCGGGAGATGAAAACGTGGAGCCGAGACTGACGGGTGAGTCTTGGGTTAGCTCCATGCTAAAGCTAACTAGCCAACTTTTTTCAGCTACAATGATTACAAGTAATTGTTGCTGAAAATACTCTAAAGTTAAAATCTCCACAATTATTTATTTAACTGTTCAATTTAACAATTTATGTTGTGTTGGCATGTTTTTTGTTGTGAAGCCCCACTATTTTTCTGTGGTTTATGTTGGCTCTCGGGGTCTTGCGTTGTCATGGCGACCGGCGAGTTTTCTCGGCCCTCGCCGCCAGGGGGAGCCAGAGCTGTGTAAGGGTCTGCCCTCATGGATGTTCTTGTGTTCGCAGATGTGGCTCCAGAAGGATGTCAACATCCGGCGGTGAGTTTTATCATTTCAGTTTAATATCAGCTGACCGGAAGTAGTAATATCAGTCACTAAACTAGTGGTTTGATATTGTTATTTTCAATATTTATTTTGTTAAACTTTTATTTTTAAACAGTTATTTGTATTTATGTTCCATCTTTTTCTAATTCTGTGAACTTGTTGCTATAACAACCCAAACTTCCAATTGTATGGAATCCCAAAAGTGCCATAATTGGTAACTAAAGTTGGGAATAAAATGGACCATATAAAATAATATATAATAAGGAAATTCACTTTACAAATAGAGTGTACTTATCCTTAATTTATCTTGAAATATACAAAAATGTGTACATTTATTTTTGAATTTATCAACCTCATTGTTTTACATGAACATACAAGCAAATGTGAATTACGTGATGTATATATGATGTATATCTCTAATAGAGGTTTGTCTAGAATCTGACGATACAACACGTATCACGATACAGGTGTAACAATGCGATATATTTGTAGTATTGTCGAGTACTTGGTGTTGCAGTATTTACAGACCACATGACTCTTGACGAAGTCGCAACTGCTTTCATTTGTTTTGAAACCAAAATATGACCAAACATTAGCTTTAAAAGCTGCTGGAGTCGACTGTATCCCCTCATCCTCAGTCATGGCTTGGATCTGGCGGGATTAGGCGCCGGAGAATGGATGCATTGTTACTTGGTTCTGTTTTTCTGTTGCTTATTTTGTGTTTTATCAAATCATTCAGATTTTATTTTTCCTTTACCTGCGGAGGAAATCGTGACTGCTGCCATCTAGAGGCCTGAAGTTTAATCGCAACGAAAATGAACAAACACCGTTCAATTAATAACTAAAAAACAAATGATTTAATTTTACACTCTTGATTTATATATAATCCATCAAAGAACTATGATGAAAGTAAAATGCGATTTGAAAGATAAAATACAATTAAAAGTATATTATAGATTTCTATTGTTCTTTTAATGGTTTCTTGATGTAACATAATTGTAACGTGACTTGATTATTTTTCCTAGTTGAGGTCATCAAGCGGAGGCTCCAGCCTCAGCGTCAGCAGAAGCTTCTGCCCATGAACCTCCATCTGCTGGCCAACCCTGGAGACTCCCTGCTCCTGCAGCACACTCTGGACCGCCTCCTGTCCTGGCTCTGCCCGAGCCTTCGCATCTTCCACGTGTCGGAGCGAGCGGCGCCGTTCAGGAGCTTCTCCGGCCTCGGCGCCGTCACAGGTAGTTTCACACGCCGTTGTTTGTAAACTGTCACCAGGAGAAGGTGTGAGGCCCTTTTACTGTGTTGAAAACTTCGTAATGTCAGAGTTAAATTGTAAACGTGATGTAGAAATGTTCCACTAAATATCAGATGGATTAGATAGATACTTAATTCATCTCACAGAAATTCACAAAATATGACTTTTCTTTATTTATGTTAATCACTCCTAGTTTAACACCAAATATAACCTGTTATGTTTCTTTTCACTCTCGTTATTTTGCATTTTTGTTGAGTATTTCCTGTTCCACAAGTGATGGTTAAAAAATATGTTTAAATAATCCTTCATATTAATCTTATATAAATTTAATATCATATGTCCACCATTCTGCTGTAAATAATTTATTTTATTTATTATTTTCTCACTTTATTTAATTATATTTTATTTTATTCATCTCATTTTATTTATTTATATTTTATTTATAATTTTTTATATATATATATATATTTTACAATACTTGCAATACATGTTCTTTTAATTCTAAAATACACATGTTCTCTCAATAGTTTTGTTTCGATTTATATTTAAATAAAAGGTTAAAAAAACAAACAAACATTATTTAATTAAATGTAATTATTATTTTCTTAAATGATTGAGTCACTTTTATTTCTTTATATTTTATTTTATTTACTTATATTTTATTTTAATTATTTTTATATATTTATGTATATATATTTTAACAATACTGGCAATACATTTTATTCTAAAATATAAATGTTCTCTCAATATTTTTTTTTAGATTAATACTTCAATAAAATGTACAAAAATAAAATACTGTAAAATAACATTTTACTTTGCACTCTTACATTTAATATATTTTTTATTTTATTTTCCTGTATTTACCTGTATTTACCTTATTATTATTATTTTTTCTCTGTCTCTTCTTTCCTTTGGCTTCACGAATGTCTCAATTAACTTACGCAGGTTATCCATCCCTCGCCATCACCTTCTTCCTGCACGAGGCGTACGGCGAGGAGCGCATCCTCAAAGTCCTGGACTTCTTCCAGCGCCCGCCCTGGCAGTACCAGTACACCGAAAGCTGCGGGAGTCGCACGGAAGGGACGCTCATCTCCTCCGACGGCTTCTCCGACAACCCCCTGCTGAGGCCGTACCTCCTGCCCAGCCGGGACTTCTTCAGCCTGGGCGCGGGGATGCCCGTGTGGGGGGTTCGCCCGGTCCACTGCGGGGGCGAGATCCTGCGCGTGACCCTGTTCAGCGGCTACGACAACTACGAGGACGCGGTGCGGCTCTACGAGACGGTGCTGCAGCGGCAGGTGGAGGAGCAGAAGACCGGCTTCTGCTGGTTCACGCTCCACTCAGGTGCGTTCAAGGAGAACTTATGTCTGAAAGCAACTATTTTTAAACTTTCATTATTTTCAATAATATGTTGCTTTAGCAAAAGGGGGTTGAAAGAGATGAGGGACTGGATCACTAGTGTTTGAGTAGATCATAAGTTAGTATTACTTCTGTGTATATACTGAGTCAACGCGTCGCCATAGCAACCGAGCCTAGCAAGCTGCGCCACACAGCTAACGGACGGACGGAGACGTAAACGACAACGAGACATAGAAGTACAAATTGACAACTTTACGGAACGTGACACTGATTGGTCGAAGTGTGCATTTAAGAAATGTTGATTTATACAATATATTTTAAGTTATACATATATATAAATAATATATACAATATATATATAAATTATTGCATGTTTTCGATATGCATTTGCAGCCCTACCGTAGTCTTAAGACGTTTTTATTTGTTCAGGCTTTTCCTTGATTTTCTGGAACTCCTGTTGTTTTCATCAGTTTTTTCTTATACTTTATTTAATATTGTTTTGATTGTTTAAGCGCTTTGTGACCCTGGTCTGGAAAAGCGCTATACAAATAAAAAATACTTACTTACTTACAGCCTGATATAAAACAGCAAATAGTGCCATCTAGTGGGCATTAATGTTCATGAAGCATCATGAAGCATTGGCCTCATTTATTAAGATCAGTAGGAGGCGCTTTTGGTGTCATTAAGAGTGTCCAGTGAAACCGCAAAAAAGTACCATCTTGTCCATCTACCGTGGGATCTGACAGTATGGACTGAATGAAGCTTCACTAAATGTGTGTCGAAAAAAGGGCTGCTTGGGGGAGTTCTGCACGCTCTTGGCTGGTTCATAGAGAGAATGTCAACCAAAGTAGGAGATGGAGGAGATGATTGTTGGAACATTGTAGGAGAAAACTGTTCAAATCTGAAGCTGTAATAACGTCATGTTGTAGATGTAGACAGAAGGTTTATCGGGTGTTCTGTTCAGATTGTTCCAAAGTAAATTTTAAAATAAAAGATCCAGTTTTTGGAAAACTTTGTTAGTAAATAGTGAAGGTTTGTCTCCCACAGAACCAGGGCTGTGTCTTCAGCTGGCGATAAAGCAGCTCTCTCCGGGGGTCCGAGTGCAGCCGTGCAGTTCTGCCGTCCTTCAGTTCAGCGTGGAGGAGATCGGGCAGCTGGTCCCTCTCCTGCCGAACCCCTGCAGCCCCATCAGCGGCACTCGCTGGCAGACGGAGGATCTGGACGGTAACAAAGTCCTCTTCCAGGTGAGCGGAACCACATCAAGACTTCAAAGTTCTCCTGACATATGGTTTGCTCGTGTCGACTTTAATTCCAGTGACTTAACAGGTCTGTAATCCCCCCCTTGTGTCGATCGTAATCCCCCTTCTGTCGCTGCAGGTGAAAACCCCGGCTCAGCCCCAGACCCCCCTGACCTGCGCCTTCCCGCCGACCCCCACCAGTGTATCTCCTCGAGCACTGTTGCCCAAGAACCCGAGCGTCAACTCCTCGGCCAGAGCTCCTCTCAACTGGCCCAAACAAGGTCAGTACCGGGGCTGCGATACCATATGTATCACGATACAATTCATATTGTGATACTGTAGTAACAAAGATATATTTATAGTATTCTCGAGTACTTGACTCTGGTGTTAGAGAATTTACAAACATGACTCTTGATGAAGTCGTAACTGCTTTAATTTGTTTTGAAATCAAAATATGTCCAAACATCAGCTTTAAAAGCTGCTGGAGTCGACTGTATCCTCTCGTCCCCAGTCATCACCGGTTTCTCACGGGATTTCATTGTTCCTTTTGCTGCGGAGGACGTAATGACTGCTGCCATTTAGTGGCCAGAGTTTAAATTGCAACATAAAAATGAGCAAATGTTGTGAATATTTTCATGAAATGTACACCATAAAAGAACTGTGATAAAATAAAAAATACTAATTGAAAGCAAAAAAAAAATCATTTCAGTATCAGGGAAGAAAATATTGCGATATATCTTATATAAATATTTGGTTGATAGCACCACCTGCTATGAGGGAAGAGGATTATCAGGGTTAGATTTTTCACCTCTAGGGGGCGCTCTTGCTACATGATTAGGTTGATCCATAATCAGGTTCTTGTTGGTCTCCAGGCCACAGACCTCGGAGTGACCCGGTCCTGGAGAAGCTCCAGGGAGGGAGAGTGGAGAGTTTGGGCTCGGGCAGTTGCTGCAGCACTCCCCCGAGCAGCTCCTGCTACTCGTCCCAGCACAGCAGTCCAGCCCCGCCCTCCACCTTCCCGGACTCGCCCCAGCGGCCCTCGCTCTCCCGGTCTCTGTCCCACCTCCTCCTGGAGGAGGACGAGGAGGAGACCAACGTGGACACGGGGGTCCCCGTCCCCGCCGACCAGACTCTGACGCGCTCCTCGTCCGCGGACCTCCTCAGAACCTGCTCGCCAGAGATCTCTCTTCGGGCTTCGGTGGACGAGGGATCAGGACTCCTGGAGGTGAACTCTCAGAGGTCCGGCAGGTCGTGGCACTCTGCAGGATCCAAGTACTGCGTGACTCGGACAAAGACGCTTTTGTCTCGCAGCGACAACAACGAGTCGGTCGACGAGTTCTTCATCTAAAGAGTTGTTTGGATCGAAAGACGAACGATATTTAATTGTACCTGACGTAGGTCCAGATCCTCCTGCAGCTCCTGGTGCCACATTCAGAGTCAAGATCCATGGTGAAGACCTTGTGCGGCGCAGCTCCGTCGTCCAGTCCAGCATCTGCTGAGATCAAAGTTCTCGCTCGTTGTTATACTTCGTGTTTCTAAGGGTTTAGTTACAGGATTAAAGGTTTGGTAACTAACCTCATTCGTCGTCGACAACATTTTTACCGACAGAATTCAACAAAATGGTCACGTGACAAATACTATGCATGGGTTGGAAATTAAAAGTGACATTTTTAATTCTTCCACTGACGGTAACAACACTTGAACATCATCACTGCACGTTAAGACCCAGTTTGAAGTAGATCAGTGGCTTCACAATATTGAATGGTTGAACTTCATATGTGGGGGGAGTGTATTTAAATCCTTTATTTTTTAAATGATTTGTTATTTAAAGGTTGAATTTGTTTGTTTTTTTGTTAATAATTGAATTACAGAATTTTAATTGAGTTTTATTATAGGGTGTTATGGTTTTATATGTTTTATTGTTTCCAATAGTTTAAATTCAATATAAAAATGTTGGTATAACCGTGACAAAAAGCCAAAAATAGCAACGAGATACTTGATCAAACTTTCAGCCAATCACGCGACCTGCTGACCATCACGTGACGACCTAGAACCATAGGATTAAATAGTTGGAATAAGAACATCAAACTACCTGTATAAAAAAACTTTGTATACATATTATTAAAAACGAATAGATAGAATTTAACCTGATGATGTATAAATGATCGAAATTAATCATTAAAAACAATAATTTAATGCTTAAAAAACCGTTATTTTAATCAAAATATTGAAAGTTGCAGTATTTGAAACGTTATATTCAATAATTCAATATTCCGATGCCACTGATATTCTTCTGTAATATTGTGCATAACTTGTTAATTCACAAGTGACATCTTTAGTTTCTCCACTGGACGATAATTCACACTAAACATCCACATTAAGATCACGTGTCACACAACGTCACAGGCGCAGATTGAAGGGCTGCAGCGCCCTCTGCTGGTCAAAGGATGTTATTGCTCTGAGGCGGCTCAGTGCAACCGGTCCAGCTGAGGTCTTTGGCCCACTTTCCCTGCCGGGTCACTCGTACCTTAACGGGGTCAAACCTCCAGAACGCCTGTTCTCTGAACAAATAGAGTCGCCCGTCCGGACGGGTCAGCGCCCCGTTGGTTCCCGGTGGCACCCCGGTCCAGTCCGAGAGCCTCCGGGGGTAGTAGGGCTCTTGAGACAGAGTCTTGAGGTTGAGGACGAAGTACCGGGAGCCTTTGAAGACCACCAGGTGACCCAGGGGGGCGTAGTAGAAGGCACAGTCCGGGTGGCGGGGAAGCCCCGATTCAGTTGTTTGTCTGGGGAAGTCCTGGTCCAGAAGCCCATCCGTGTAGCGCCACATCCGCTTCCCTGCGGGACAGAAGATCTTTTTATCTCATGGTTCTGATGGAAGAAGCTATTCCGGGCTCCTCGCGGAGGAGGGTCCGGAGGCTTCAGGGATGTCTTAATAAGGAAGCGTTCTGGCCCGAGGTCGCTGGAGCGGTACCTTTGAAGAAGTACCACTTGGAGTCCGGAGGTGAGAAGGCGGCGGCCTCGATGGCGGGGGGGAGATCCGGCCAGCGTTGACGGAGACGCATCGGCTCGCTGACGGCGCCGAGTGAAGTCACCGTCCAGTACACGCTGCCTCGGAACACCAGCACCGTCTGGTTCTGATCTGGATCCACGTTAACGCATATGAGACACGAAGAACAAACTGATACACAGTGAAAAGACTTGTTTTTAAATAAGATTTAAGTTTTAAAACTTCAAATGTTTAAACTTTTCTAAATTTTAATTGAATATTTGAGTCTTTTACCTTTTATTTAACATTAAAATAAAATAAAAATAAATCTAAATGAATGATTTTTTTTTACACATATTATATATATATTTTATTTAAAATAATTAAAAATAAATAAATTCAATAGTTAATAGTAATAGTGCCACCAGGAAATAACACTGCTTTGGTCGTCACGTGATCGTCTGCGCTTCGCGTGATTGGCTGACAGTACTATCAATTGTCTGGTTAATTAACATTTTATATTGAATTTAAAAGACTATGAATTGAAAAATATTTAGAATATAGTATTAGAAAAATGTAATTTTAAATAATTGGAAGAAGAATATAAAACTGTGTGTAGAAAAAATATAATTAATTTGGAAAATATTCAATTATATATATATTATATTCAGAAAACAAATAAACCTTTCAGTATTGAAATAATTAAATTAAATTAAATTAAATAAAAAAATCTATCTATCTTCTGACTTCCAATTTACTCGTCCTCTAAGCCTCCTCGTCTCACCCATGGTGACGGCGTCAAACACTCCCAGACAGTAGAGCGGCTGCTGCGTCTGCCGAGTGTCACGAGTCTCCATGAAGTCAAACTCCTGCAGCGCCGCGTTCAGAACTTCACCAGGAAGTCTCACCGGTCGATCGCCCGTCGGTTTACCTGCAGAACAACTAGTTTAGATCAGGTTTATGGGAAGTATGTCCTCGGTTTGACTGTAGCTTTCATCCCATGATGCAACACTAACAGACTCAGGGACTCATTCATTCAACAATTTCAAGTTCATCCATCCATCTATCATCCATCCATCCATCAAACACCATCCATCCATCCATCCAACACCATCCATCCATCCAACACCATCCATCCATCCATCCACCCATCCATCCATCCATCCAACACCATCCATCCATCCATCCATCCATCCACCCATCCATCCATCCATCCAACACCATCCATCCATCCATCCATCCACCCATCCATCCATCCATCCATCCAACACCATCCATCCATCAAACACCATCCATCCATCCATCCAACACCATCCATCCATCCAACACCATCCATCCATCCACCCATCCATCCATCCATCCAACACCATCCATCCATCAAACACCATCCATTCATCCAACACCATCCATCCATCAAACACCATCCATCTAACACCATCCATCCATCCATATGTCCATCCATCCATCCAACACCATCCATCCATCCCTCCCCCTCTCTCTCTCTTTCTCCCTCTCTCCCCCCCTCCCTCCCTCCATCGAGGTCAAAGTATTCAATTCAATTTTATTGAAAGTGTGAATTCTAGTTTAAATAAAACTTAAAAGAGAAAATAAAAAGTCTCATCCAATCACAATGAGCAACATTGGGATGAAAAAAGTCCTTTTAATAGGAAGAATCCTTGAGCAGAACCAGACTCCTGCTGTCAGAGTGATCAGAAGAAATGTTTCAATGTTTAAATGTTGGTGAAATTCTAATGGTTCTTTGTTTTGGGACTTTTTTCAACGTGACCTTTTTGCAAGTATTACTCATCAAAATACATTAAAAAAAAAGTTTATTTTAAGAATCTTCAAACTATTTATATATTAAAAAAGATAATATAAAATACTTTTATTTCAAATATGTCATGATGTTATTACACTGTATAACATTATTAAAATGATCGTTCTTTTTTATTTAGTATTTTTTCTGTTGTCTTTATTAAGTTTCAACATCATCTCAAGGCCATTTTTATTCTTCGTCCTAATTTCACGAGCACGTCAGGATGATCTCCGTCGCCGTGGCAACAGACGACACTCGAAAGGCTCGTCGACGGTGAAGCAACAGATTCGTCTTCATGGGAAACAAATATTCATCCAAACAGACGCGATGCTTCCTGAAAACAGGATGTTGATCATGTTTACGTTGAGAAGGACGTTTACAGGAAGTGAACGAGGCTCATGTGTGCTTGACAGGAAGTAAACAACAATCAAAAACACTGATAGGAGACGAGTTGAGGTTTGGAGTCAAAGACTCACAAAAAGGATGAATCAGACAGTTTTGTGAATGAAAACATAATCAGGCCTTTTATTTATGTCAGAGTGAAACTATCTTTAACTCATCATGTTAGGGTCAAGGTGACCCGAACGCACAAAAACAAATGTATTTGTGGTATCCCTTGTGCTATCTCAGGATCAAGGAGACCCGAAGGTCTGAAAACATGTGTGTGTGGTATCCCTTGTATTATCTCAGGGTCAAGGTGACGCGAAGGCCCGAAAACAAATATGTTTGTGGTATCCCTTGTATTATCTCAGGGTCAAGGTGCCCAGAAGGCCAGAAAACAAATGTGTTTGTGGTATCCCTTGTGTTATCTCAGGGTCAAGGTGCCCAGAAGGCCTGAAAACAAATATGTTTGTGGTATCCCTTGTGTTATCTCAGGGTCAAGGTTTTGTGATCTTGAGCTAACATTCACATTAAATGTAGTAAAATATAATTTTAAAAATCATTTATAATATAATAGCGCCATCTTTTGATATCAGAATCAGCCACTATTGTTAAAACAACACAACAATTATTTGTGGTGTTTTTGGATAAAATAATTCATGTATCACCGTCTGGTATTCTGCTGCAACATCAAACACAGTCACACAGGTTTATGTCTCCAGACTCGACGTGATCAGAACCGTCCGTCAGTTCAGCTTCACGTCACAGTCTCTCGTGGGGTTTGAGGTTTACGTGACGACCGCGGAGCAGAAGAAGAAGAAGAAAAAAGCGTCAACAGACTCCACCCGAGGCCCGAGTGAAGAATGCAAATAGAACTTTATGAGAGTGTCACTCACGATCGCTGATCAACCAATAGAAATGGATTTTGTAGCAACAGAATTTCTAGATCCGGAGGCTGATCCAACAGACATAACCCTTGTGTTGTCTCTGGGTCAAGGTGACCCGAAGGCCTGAAAACAATGTTTTTGTGGTATTCCTTGTGTTGTCTCTCGGTCAAGGTGACCCAAAGACCAGAAAACAAATGTGTTTGTGGTATCCCTTGTGTTGAAGGCCGAAAAACAAATGTGTTTGTGGTGTTCCTTGTGTTGTCTCTCGGTCAAGGTGACCCAAAGACCAGAAAACAAATGTGTTTGTGGTATCCCTTGTGTTGAAGGCCGAAAAACAAATGTGTTTGTGGTGTCCCTTGTGTTGTCTCAGGATCTGTTTGTTTTGGGGCCTTAAATGTATAGATTTTTTAAATCTATAAATTCTCCTTGCGGTGTATGTATGGTTTACAGCAGGGGGGTCAAAAATGTTTTCGAAGGCCAAATTTCATGAAGTCAAAAAATGTATTTGATTCAGAACTTCAAAATAAAAGCTCCTAAATCTTCGACCTCTTTGTGGTGTTTTCCTTTGATCTAGCGCTTCATTTTAAAATCTTTATTTAAACAATTAAAAAATGTAAATATTTTAAATTCTCTCGTTTAATCATTTGGAGAATTTTCGGTGCCACATGAAATCTGCCTCAGGGCCACGAATACATTGAAAACAGAGTTTTTAAAGTGAAGAGTGAAAGACAAGTTTACTCTGAGGGTGAAGGTAAAATATGTTCAGCAGCAGCAACAGATGGAACTAGTCAAGATGATGTTGAACTGAACCCATGTTTCTGTCTCTGAGCTTCTGTTCCAGGAATGACGGTTCTGTATTCTCTCAAACGGTTCCTGCTCCGGCAGATCAGCAGTGAGTCGATCCAGAACGACATCCACAGTTAAAGGTCTCGTGCAGGGAGGGTGTGTCGAGCAGAGCAGCAGCACATGTGAGAACCTGCCTCGCACACGTTCAGACGCTGCTGTCACAGCAAACACTAACTGACGTCTTTGCACAAATGTGTCTTAAAAGAGTGTGTGTTGAAGACTCCATCACGAGCAGGGCTTAGAGGAGCCGGTTCAGAACAAACTATTGGGTCATGAACGCCTTATATTTGACCTTAAAGAGACTCTCAGGAGAGAAATCCTTTTCTTGACCAAACCAACGAAAACTCAGTCGTAACTATCAATGTCTGACACTTGACCTACGACATCTCTGGTGTGTTTTCTTGTCATAAAGTTACACACATTTGTGTTTTTGAGGAGTAAACGTATGGAAGTTCGTCAATGCCATCAAAATATATAATTTAATTTTTTTTTAATTTAAATGTTGTTTTTGTTCATTAAAATTATAATTTTCTTAATAATTAAATGTAATATTTCTTCTACTGAAGGAGTCGATTTGTTTTTATTGAATAATTTGTAAATAAAAATGTTGAATTTCCTTTTTTTTCTTTAAATATATTTTTTTAAATAAATATTTTACAAATGAATGATTTTTCTTAATTGATTAGTTTAGTATATTGTAATTCCAATCATTTGAAAATGATTTAGAATTCATCATTTCTTTTTAATTCATAGCCTTTTAAATTTAACATAAAGATGTTGGTTTAATATAAATAGTTCAACAGCGTTTTTGAACTATTGTTATTAGAATATCAAACTGTAAAAATGTATCAGTTTTGAAAATATATTTTAGAAAAAAATGCAAAATAAAAATAATTAAATTCTTTAAAAAAATGTTTTAACTAAGATCGTCATGTGATCTTCTGCCGACAGATGATTGGCTGAAAGTTCAATATGTACTCTTTCAGAATTATACCTTTCAATATAGAAATTATTGAATTTAGTTATTTAAAAAAAAAACAACAACAAACAAAAATTCAAAAGGAAAACAAGAAAAAAAATCAACATTAATGTTAAATTCAACCATTTCATTTTCTGCTATACTTGTATTTATATGTATAATTATACTAATAATTAACATATAAACCACAGCTTTCAATAATCTTCTCAGGCAGTAACAGACTTTAAATCTCAATCACGTTCGGGAATGTTAAGTCGCTTTTCGAGTGAGTCAAAGGTTTCACGAGGAAAAGTTCAGTCAGGTCCAGTATTTGCACTCGCAGTACAACCCAGTGTCGTCTGCTCCGTGCATTAGTGGGTCAATCAGCGCCATGTTTGTGTTGCGACTGCGAGCAAAGAGGAAAGTCTGCTTTAACCGTCTTTCACTTCCCTCTTTCCAGACAGTGAGACATTTGCCATCCGAGCACCAAGTGCTTTTCTAAAGACGTTTACGAACAGAAGAAGCTGTTAAAGTGGATGTAAGTGGAGGCTCCACGTTTGTCACCAGCACTGCACACACACACACACACACACACACCTCCGACAGAGACTCACCGTACAGCTGCTGCACGGCGAGGATGTCGTCCCAGCTCAGCACCAGACTGCGACCCAGCTTCCTGTAGTACGGCGACATGAGGGCGTGACGGACCGGCGAGTGCTCCAGACCCAGGGTGTGGCCGATCTCGTGAGCCGTGACCATGAACAGGTTGTGTCCCTTGTGACCGTTGAGCGTCCACCGCTCCGCCATGTCGAAGTGCGCCTCGCCGCGACGGGGCAGGAAGGCGTGTGCCAGTGTGCCGCCTGAGAGGTCAAAGTTCAAATCGGGAATTTTGGTAAAGGCTTTAAGAGAATTCGTCAAATAGAAGAAGAAAAAATCGTACTCTGGAATTTGCTAAGAAGAACAGAACTGAGGCTGAAGGTCTCAAAACCTTTTACACCGAGGACCGATTTAATGTCAGCAATATATACACACCGTGTTTTTCACTCATTTTAACCAGTTTACATGTTTATTTCTTTACTAAAATGACGTCTCGACGTGTTAAGAGTCACAGACTAATGTAACTTCAAGGATTGTTTTGTTCAAGACAAATCACATTTTAGACAGTAATAATCGATAGAAATGAAATTACTATTGTTTTTCAATTAGAAAAAAGTATATTTTATAAATAAATATTTTCTATTTTAAAAAAGTTGCTCAAATCAAAAATTATTTTCAATCAAAAATGTAAAAGTTGCTTCAATTAAACATATTTTCAATCTAAAAAAAAAGGTGCTTCGATCAAGAAATAGTTTCAATCAAAAAAGTTTCTCTAAAATAATAATAATAATAATTGAAATAGAATAAAAGTTGCTTTAATAATGTAAATATCTATAATGAAATAATGTAATTTTGTTTTCTCTGATTGAAGTAGCCTTTTTGATGTCTGGGCCTTATTATTATATAGTTCAATCAATTGAATTTTTATAAAAGTGAAAAACGTTATGGAGTCTTACATGTTTAAATTTAAGTAAAAAATGTAATTTATTTGTTCTTTATTTTTTATTAAAGAAACAAATCTTGCTTTATTAGGGATGCATTAGGAAACAAATATTTGACAAAATATTTGCTAAAAAAATATATAATATGAAATCGACGTAAAACTTTAAATGTCAAACGCTGTGGCGTCCTCACCATCATCATCATCATCATCTACCTACAAGACCGGAGTCAGTCAGGTGACGGTGCTGTCACTGACCCTGTCA
Source organism: Callionymus lyra (assembly GCF_982586985.1). Classification (NCBI taxonomy): domain Eukaryota; kingdom Metazoa; phylum Chordata; class Actinopteri; order Syngnathiformes; family Callionymidae; genus Callionymus; species Callionymus lyra. The sequence continues at coordinate 15,936,838 of NC_141824.1, read as the reverse complement.
CTGACCTGGTCCGTCGAAGGCGTTGCCGGCCCCGTCGTTGTGGTCCCCCTCGTAAAAGGCCAGCCGGATGTCTGCCGGTCCCTCGGGGACCTCCTGGAACACCAGGCCCGACACGTTACTCCACAGCTGGAAGGCCACGCTCACTGCCAGACGCACCGAGCCCAGAGGCAGCAGACGAGGCCAGTTGACGATCTGGTAGGTCAGGTGACGCTTGTACCAGCGCTCGGCTGCACAACACACAGAAGCAGAGTCACAACGTCAAGAATCAACTCTCAGGTGGAAATGAAAAACAGTAACAATTATATTCAGTAAAAACCCTTCGGTGTTTGTTACCTCGTTTGAAAATGAGAACGTATGTTAAAAGTAAGACTTTCTAGCAATAACAGGTGATGAAGTTTTTTTTTTATAAAAATCGACATGGAAGGATTGTTTAACAAAAGTTTTTTAAATTTTGAGTACAACTTTATTACAGTTGTCCCGACAGAAACGATGACAACGGATTTATCACAAGTCACTTAAAGACACTACATTACAACTTACAATATTTCTTAATGATAACAAATCGTTCTTTCAAATCAGGTTTTTTTATAGTGTTTTTATATTAAATAATATACAAAAGTGTGTGTTAAATAAAGTTAATTTTCGGTTACAATTAACATTTTTTAAAAATCAGGACGTTTATTTTTGTGTTACGATTACACTTCCAGCCGCTAGATGGCAGCATACTTTACGTCCTCCGCGGCTAAATGAACAATTGAAAGCCTGTAAGATCCCCGCAATGACTGAGGACGAGAGGATACAGTCGACTCCAGCAGCATTTAAATCTGATATTTGGACATATTTTGGTTCTTAAAGGAATGAAAGCAGTTACGACTTCTTCAAGAGTCCTGTGGTCTGTAACTTCTGCAACACCAAGTACTCGGACAATACTTAAAATATTATAATATATCGTATATTTACCCCCTGTATCGTGACATGTATTGCATCACCAGATTCTTGCCAATACGCACCACTAAATTAAATTCTATATTTTTCATTAATTATTGAACATGAGTCTAATAATGTAGTGAGTCTAATAATGTAATGTCTCTAAAAGGATTATTTCAGTGACAAGGAAAGTCTAAGAAACAATATATTAACAACTCAAATATCATTTCAGTTAATAATGTTGAACAGAAAACTATATACACTCGAGTCGTGACGCAACCCAAATCACATGTTTACGTTCTTGCAGCTGTGTGAGTACATGTTCCACTGACGTCCAAACCTAATAACACGAGCAACAAACACAACAAGAACACCTTCATTCAGGATGAAAACACTTGGAGTGTGCTTTTAATTTACCAGAGGCAGCAGTAAAGTATACACGGATCACAGCTGTGTATCAGGCTGGACTTGATGTAAGTCAACAGGCAGACGGAGCGACGACCAGCAGGAAACAATCATTAGATAATATGAACCTTCAGGGCGACGCAGCTGGACGCTAGTTGTGAATGAATAGAGCGCAAACATAGAAGTTTGTTTGTGATATATTTGTACACTTTTAATGAACAACAACATGAAATATATTGGTATAAATTGAGTATTGCTACTTGTTTAGATATTAAAATGAATATAAATTGACAAAATAACCATGTCGACTTTTGTTCTAACCTAGAAAATCATGACACTTGAAATACTACCTCAGGTGTTAGAAAATATCGATATGGCGATTTATGCCGATACTCTTTTCCACTATACTGTATCGATTTTTTTTTTTGTTGAGTTGTTGTGTTACCATAGTTTTATTATGGTTGTTAGTTCAATAATGAGTGTGTAAAATAAAACAATTTATAATTAACAAATATTCATGCTTCATTTTTGTGTTGCAATTAAACTTTCAGCCACTAGATTGCAGCAGTCGTTCTGTAAACATTAAATAAACATTGAAATCCTGTGAGATCCTAGCAATGACTGAGGACTAGAGGATGCAGTCGACTCCAGTTTTGACATATTTTGGTTTCAAAACTAGTGAAAGCAGTTACGACTTCGTCAAGAGTCATGTGGTCTGTAAATTCTGCAACACCAGAGTCAAGTACTCGGACAATACTACAACTATATCCATGTTACGACAGTATCGCAATATATCATATAGTTTTCACTGTATCGTGATACGTATCGTATCACCAGATACTAGCCAATAGACAACCCAACTAACTGCTAACTATTAATCGTAACAGTGGTTATTTTTTAACAATAGCAACTAAATAGTTTTCTTCCTTTAAGAAAAGCAATTTATATATTTTTCGTTTCTGGTGTTGAAAATGACCTCCTAATATGTGTTAGCATGTGGCTAATTCTCCCCACCAGCAAAATACTCCATTAAATAAACTAAATGAATGCAGTTAAAGACTATTTATAAAAGTACTTATTATTTATTAGCTTATTATTAATTAAACAAATAAGCTAGTGAGCATAGTTTAGCTGTATAAAACAACTGAGTTAACAGAATTAGCACCATGCTAATTTCCGTTACCAGCCAAATAATTCACTAAATAAACAGTTAAAAAGACCTGTTAGCAAGCCAAAGATACATTTGCAATTTTGAAGAAAATGAATTTTGAAATAAATGCCACGTATTTATCATTATTTTTATTATTAATTAAATTAATAAGCTAGTTAGCATCATTAGCTCTATTCAAGAGTTGAAAGAATTAGCATGTTGCTAACGCCAATAGCTGTTGCTCACAGCTATAACTTAATATTTGCTCTCATTAATAAAATAACATTTTACTCTTATTAAACTTCTTACCAGAAAGTTGCTGGAGCACCAAATGTATTCTGCTATTTTTTTCCATGAGATTGTTAAACTGATGTTAATCGACAGTAAGACGCACTTTCAAAATAAAAGGAGTTAAACACAGACTTCCTGTTTGATCATAAAAGCTCTACATCACATGGAGTTGTTCTCTGGAGTGTTTTTTTTCTTTTACAGGGACAAATCAAAAGAAAAGTTTCATACATAAATTGCTTTTAATTGTTTTTTGGACATTTAATGTCTACAGACATCAAAATAATATTTATCTTTTTCACCAAAATAAGTCTTTAGAGAAGGTAATATTTGGTTAAAGCACATTTACATACTTTCACATCTGAAGCCCAAGCAGACAAATCAGCGCTCTTGAACTTGTCCAAATATTTGTGAACCGTTCATGAAACTACACGTTGATATTAGTGGGCGGTCGACACGAGCCGAGACTCTTAGACGTGGGGATGTGTTTGTGTTTCAGACTTTGACTTATTTTTTTTCATGGAGCGGTGCCTGTACAAACAGTATACAGCCCACAAACACACACTGAAGATGGCGGACGATAAACAAGAGCTATGAAGCGAACACTCACACAGGAGAGAATTATCTGCAGATCTGGGGTTATTAAGGGTCGCGCAATAATGCTGAGTGAGCACTAAAATAAAAGAAACAATTGTCATAAATATTGCCTCTTAAAGAGACGTACACACTCTGGCGGGAATAAAGAAATAATTCACCACATCCAACATCAACTTTTTGGACTTGGCGTCTTCACGAATTGTGCGTTTCAAAGACAAAGACCACTTGATTTTGCCACAGACTCCCCATGGACAGCAGACACGCCAGGAAGCCAGATACACAAAACATTCCACCACTTCCCTTATGGAAGCAATTTAGATCATTCCCACTATAGCACCAGTGTGGGGCCTTGTGGCTTATCGCTCCACTTTTGGACGTGATCGAGATCGTTCCGATGTTGTGAGTTATTGTTCGTCGAGGTGCAGAGAGATCGTGTCGATTGTGTGAAAAAAGAGGTTGACGAGTCACTTGTGTAATAAAAAACTAAAATATGAATAATATATATCAATAACATCTTCATAAGAAGTGACCCAAGATATTCCTTTGCTAGAGTACATAGATGCACAATGTATTGGTAAGTAAGTAGGTAAGAAATGGTTATTTAAGTAATTTATTTTCTCAGGGGCCCCTTTTTTTTACATTAGCCTTTTTGAGGAGCCGTAGAGCAAAAATAAATGCTTGAAAAAATATATAATCAAGTAATAAAATCGAGTTAAATATGCTTAAAAAAACTATTTAATTGTGTTTAATTCCACTTAGTTTTTTTAAAAGGAAATCGCATTTTGTACAAATATTTTAAATCTTTTTGGGGCAATAAATACTACATTCATAATGACAATACTCATATTTAGAGCCTTGTAATGAATAATAAAATGTTGAATTAACAAATAGAAAGGTAAAAATATAAATCTTTATACGTCGCTATGTTTTCTGTAACTTCATGGGGCCAGATTTGGCACCTCAGGAGTTAGAAAATATCCATATGGCGATATTCTTTTCCACGATACTGTATCAATATTCAACAGCACTGTATTGATAATTTAAAAGAAAACATTTTTATAATTTTTTTTATGTTAAGTTGATGTGTTACCATAGTTTTATTAAGGTTAGTTAAATAATGAGTGTGTAAAATAACACAATTAACATACAAATATTCACGCTGCTCGTTCATTTTTGTGTTGCAACTAAACTTCCAGCCCCTAGATGGCAGCAGTCATTTTGTCCTCCACAACTAAAAATCCCAGCATTGACTGAGGACAATACTCATATTTAGAGCCTTGTAATGAATAATAAAATGTTGAATTAACAAATGAAAAGATGAAAATATAAATCTATATACGTCACTATGTTATTTGCAACTTCAAGGGGCCAGATTTGGCCCCCGGGGGCCTCACGCACACGTGAGCTGTCAGGAGCAGTAAATCAATGATGAACCATTTCAAATAGACAGCCCTCTTGTCTGTACGCATGTGAAATCTTCTCACGACTCCTCGTAAATATCCACTCGACCTATCCCGACGACCGCTGGCTCAGACTAGATTAGCCGTTAGCGCTTATCTGGAAATGACTCGTGGAATGTCAGAGGGAAGGACGGAGAGTATTCAGCACGAGTCAAGGTCAGTTTTCCAGTGAGCGGCGAACATCGCGTTCACACGCAAAAACACAATCACGACGCAGCTGCGACTGAACATCTGCATTCGACTCAGAGGGCTGTGGCCAGTTAAAGTCCAGTTCAGAAAACGTAGACGTCCTGCTGGATTCTAGTTCAACTTGGTTTGGCTCAAAGGTATGAGGCAGTTGAGAGTCAACTAGATGGTTACATGATTCTTTTCAAGCTTCTCCAAAGTCCTTTGATTGGATCATTCAAGATGTATTTGTAGTTTTTTAAAGCTTTACGTGACAATCTTACTGTTATTTGTAGTACAGTGGCCTTGACGTGCAAAACACAACACCAATACATAAACGCACGAGTACGTCACTGACACATTTACAATTCAAGGAAAACTAGAAAATGTACAAGTCGCTTAAGAAAATCACAATTCACTACACACATTTACAATTCGCTACACACCTTTACAATTCACTACACACCTTTCAAATTCACTAGACACCTTTACAATTCACTATACATATTTATAATTCACTACACACCTTTAGAATTCACTACACACCTTTACAATTCACTACACACCTTCACAATAAGCTACACACCTTCACAATACACTACACACCTTCACAATTCACTATACATCTTCACAATTCACTACACACATTTACAATTCACTACACACCTTCACAATTCACTACACACCTTTACAATTCACTACACACCTTTAAAATTCACTACACACCTTTACAATTCACTATACATATTTACAATTCACAACACACCTTCACAATTCACTACACACCTTCACAATTCACTACACACATTTACAATTCACTACACACCTTCACAATTCACTACACACCTTTACAATTCACTACACACCTTTACAATTCACTATACATATTTACAATTCACAACACACCTTCACAATTCACAACACACCTTCACAATTCACTACACACCTTCACAATTCACTACACACATTTACAATTCACTACACACCTTTACAATTCACTACACACAATTAGATTTACTTTCAAATTGTACATGTGTTCAGTGAATTGTAAATGTGTTCAGACAATGTGTTCAGTGAATTGTAAACATGTTCAGACAATGTGTTCAGACAATGTGTTCAGTGAATTGTAAACATGTTCAGACAATGTGTTCAGTGAATTGTAAATCTGTTCAGACAATGTGTTCAGTGAATTGTAAATCTGTTCAGACAATGTGTTCAGTGAATTGTAAATCTGTTCAGACAATGTGTTCAGTGAATTGTAAATCTGTTCAGACAATGTGTTCAGTGAATTGTAAACATGTGTTCAGTGAATTGTAAATGTGTTCAGAAAATGTGTTCAGACAATGTGTTCAGTAAATTGTGAATGTATGTAGTCTATTGTTCAAGTGCGATGTCGTTTTTAAAGTTTTCAGTCTTAATTATATTACTTTAACAAGTGCTTTTACTAAATAAATGTACTTTTTCTGTGAAGACCTATCATGCATTAAAATAATAAAAGTATTAGGAACAAATGTATTTTTGTACTTAAGTGTGTTTCTATTTATGTTTTGCAAGTCACCGTTTTTAACCCAGATATTTACTACTTAAATAAAACTAAGTATAATGTGAATAAAGGAGCCAAATAACACCTTGTTTAGCTTGATTTTTTTTTCACGTCATGGAACCTTTTTCTATTTTATGTCATTTATTTGTTCTCTCTTTTAAAATGTACCAGAGTTCCAGGGAAACAAACCTCGCGCCCACTTTCAGATACACTTTGGATCAAACATTAATTCTGCTTCATAATGACTGCAACACTTGTGAGTCACGTCTGGATGAGGAGCCACAACAATCCCTCCTTTTGTCTTCTTCTACAGTGAACCTCCTGCCGGGACTTCAATGAGACCTGCTGCCATCACAGCAAACAGCCTGATCCAGTCCATCAGCTGAGGACGTGAGCACCAGATGGGAGCGCTCAGGTAGCGACATGAAGCGAGCGCCGCAAACATCAGCCGCCGCTGCATTCCCCAAACATTAGCCAACGTTTGCAATGACAGAGAGGAATGTGAACCATTTAGACATGAAGTGGAGGAGGGAAAGAAGAGGGGGAAAGTTTTTTTTTTGGTTTTCTATATGCTCTGGGAAGATTGAGGCGAGTCAAAATCTATTTTATGGTTTCATTTTTAGTTTTATTTAAAGAGGTTTTAATGCAGCAAAATCACTCATTTTTCGTCTCAGGTTGAAGGGTTTGTTTGGTAAAAGTCTCTGTTAATAACAACCCTGAACTCGTGGCGAGGTGTTCCCTCCCTGCGTGAAACAACAAGCAACAACAAGACGCTCAAATCCATCACACACTTACCGCCTTTGGCAAAGGAGCGCTTTGGGCGGAGCCGACGGCCGGCGTTCTTCTTCCCCGTGAAGACGGCGTTGACCCTCTGAGACCAGATCTGCTGACTGCCCTCGTCGGACACGCCACAGCGTGGCTCTGACATCTGCCTCAGGGTGGCGCTGTCCAGTTCACCGGTCACCGGGAGACGAGTCAACCACTGGAACTCCCTGTAAAGACATAAAGAGAAGGACAACAAGGTCGTCAGGGTTCAGTGTTCCTGTGACTTTGGATTAGGATGGATGGATGAATCAATGGATGGATTGATGGATAAATCTAAGGATGGATGCATAGATACTGTCAGTGGATAGAGGGGTGAATGATAGATGTTTAAATGGATGGATGATGCATGCATGGGTGGGTGGAAGAAAGTATTGATAGATGGGTGGATGGATATATAATAGGATGATGGATGAATAGATAGAGGGTGAGTGAATGGATGGATGTAGGAAAAGCCAATGGATGGACGATGGATTGGTGGATTGATGGATTGATGGATGTATCAATCGATGGGTGGATGTATCAATGTTAGCTGGGTGGCTAGATGTGATCGTTGGATGTATAAATAGACAATGGATGGATGATGGATGCATGGGTGGGTGGAAGAAAGGATTGATAGATGGGTGGATGAATATATCTATGGATGATGGATGGATCGATAAATAGATAGATAGAGGGTGAGTAAATGGATGGATGTAGAAAAAGCCAATCAACGGATGGATGGATGATGGATGGATGTATCAACAGATGGATGGATGAATGGATGAATCAACGGATGGATGGATGAATGGATGAATCAACGGATGGATGGATGATGGATGAATGGATGTATCAACGGATGGATGGATGATGGATGAATGGATGTATCAACGGATGGATGGATGATGGATGAATGGATGTATCAACGGATGGATGGATGATGGATGGATGGATGTATCAACGGATGGATGGCTGATGGATGAATGGATGTATCAACGGATGGATGGATGATGGATGGATGAATGTATCAACGGATGGATGGATGATGGATAAATGGATGAATCAACGGATGGATGGATGATGGATGAATGGATGAATCAACGGATGGATGGATGATGGATGGATGGACGAAAACATTTTCTTACTCATCATTTTGCCAAACATTTTCACCACCTTCAACTCAAACCGAGGACATAAACATTTCCTGATGATAGTGACCTCTTGACCTGGTTCAGGTTGATGAGGTTTCATGAAACAGTTCTTTCATTTCCGTCAGAGCTCAGTAGGTGGCGCCCTCGGTTTGAAAGAGTTGAAATGATACCGTTTCATGAAACCACATCAACACACATAACAGAACCAAGTCTCTCCGCCACCATCCATACAAGACTCCACCTATATCTGGGATCTTCAGCTGTCACCCAGTTCAAAGGTCAACGCTACCATCAGTTTCCAACAGGGATAATTATAAGGTTTGTTTTTGTCAGGGTAAAGCAGAGTTGACACGTTACATGTACAACATATGAGGGAATCACAAGAGTATTTTTTAAACTGTAGGAAACTTCTTTTAAAACCCAGATTCGTTCATTCTCCCCTTAAATACAGTCAGACTAGTGTCCAGAGGGCAAACTTCTTGAAATTCCTGGATGGTTCAGAAAAGGTTCAGCGGAGGTTTACTGGTGCTGAGGTGAGGGCGTGTTTTATTGCCCCGGCGCCGAGGTTAAGCCTGGGGAGCTGGTCCGACGCCCAGCGACCCTGCAGCCGTCCCTCGTTCATTAGCAAGACAAACGCGTCCAATGGTGATCGATGGAGGAGATGTTACCTGATGGCGGAGCGCATCTCCACGGCGTTGTGCAGGTGGTGGTCTGGGTGGAGGTAGCCATACTTCTCCAGGAAACCCTGCGGAGACACTCGCATGTTAGAGACGGACCAGATCTGGTCTCAAGTCTGACAAATGTAAATATTTTAGTAAAGTTAAAAACACAAAACAACCTTTTGCTACAGCCTCAACAAGAGTGTTTACTAGAGTTGTGTATTGGCAAGAATCTGGGGGGCAACGATACGATATATTGCCGTATATTGTGATACTGTAGTAAGTATATATTTGTAGTATTGTCGAGTACTTGACTCTGGTGTTGCAGAATTTACAGACCACATGATTTTTGATAAAGTCGCTGCTTTCATTTGTTTTGAAACCAAAATATGTCCAAAAATCAACTTTAAAAGCTTAAGGAGTCTACTGTATCCTCTCGTCCTCAGTCACCCCAGGGATCTCACAGGATTCTTATTGTTACTTAGAATGCTGTTCAATATAGAAACACTGAAAAAGAAATGTAGCGATAAATCACCATAACAATATTTTCTAACACAAGGATTGTACTTTGGTATAATGCGTACCCAGGGCCACATGTGGCCCTTCCACTGATTTAATGCGGCCTCCATTAGGTCTGGACAAACACCAGAGTCTAAATTAGGATTAGGAATAGGAATTGTATATATAGATGTGTAGCTGTGTCAACAAATATTGTGAGACTTATTGACACTTTGTTGAAGGAAAAAAAGCAGTGACCAAGCACAGATCCTGGTGGCACACCAGTGGGAAGAAAGTTTGATACAGTAGGTCCTGTATGCGACCAAGAGACGAAAGAAAATAAGCATTTAATTCAATATTACAGAGGGTCCCGAACCTTTTCTAACACGTCCCACTTAACACAAACAATATCAGATGATATTCATTATAAATATATTTATTTCTTTCAAATCATATTTAATTTTTCCATAGTTCTTTTATGATTTATATTTCAATAAGTGTATATATATATATATATATATACTGTATATATATATATATATATATATATATATATATATATATATATATTTTTACTAATAATCATGTGTTCATTTTTCTGTTGCAATTAAACTTCCAGCCAATAGATGGCAGCAGTCATTACGTCATCTGCAGCTAATGTAACAATGAGCTTCCACTATGACTGAGGACGAGGGGATACAGTCGACTACAGCAGTCTTTAAAGCTGATGTTTGGACATATCTGGTTTCAAAACAAATACAAGTAGTTACCACTTCATCAAGAGTCATGTGGTCTGTAAATTCTGCAACACCAGAGTACCAAGTATCAAGTACTAGACAATACTACAAATATATCCTTGTTCCAAAGTATCGCAATATAACGCATTTTTGCTCCTGTATCGAAACAGCAGATTCTCACCAATACACATCACTCTGTGAACTAACAATATTTGTATGTTTACTGACAGAGGAATTATGGTGTTGCTTTCAAAGACATTAGAGTTTTTTTAAAGATACGGGTTTTTACTACTTATAGCTTATAACTGGGCTAAATGTAGCAACTTTTTTTTTCTTGCTTCTTCTTCTACAAAACCTGTTGCGTCTTTACCGTTATTGCACCGAACCACTTCAGGAACCGCTGCTCTATGTTTCACTAAACTTTCACTTGAAGAATTAATTGACTGGAAAAAACACACAAAGATCACAACGACTGAAAAAAGTCCATAATTTGACATCAGCCGCCGGTGAATACTCCGAGTTGGACCACCCGTAGAAAAATGTCTCCTGGGTGTGTTTTCAATCATAAGCATTATATTTATCTACATCATACAAACATACGTTAAAATAATAGTTGAGAAATTCCCCGGCTTGTAAAAAAAAAAAAAAAAATGGGCCGCAAGGTATCCTGACAACAGATGCATTATTTTGAGCATCCAGTCGCCGGTTGAACATCACGATGCGTCAATCAAACACCGTCTTGTTCAGACACATCTTTCATCTCAGGTGTGGTGAAGGTGGGATGGAAAATTAAAATAAGGGAGTCGACAGATGTTCGAAAAAAGAACGCGGAACAAAATAAGACAATATCTACTTGTGTGTGTGTGTGTGTGTGTGTGTCGGCGTGTATGTGTGTGTGTGTGTGTGTGTGTGTGTGTGTGTGTGTGTGTGTGTGTGTGTGTGTGTGCATGAAGGAGCAGCCAGAGGGCATTGTTGAAGGATGCGTGGAAACACATGTAGAGCAGATATTTGAGCTGGAAAAACAGCAATTACTCAGCTATACTGTGCTAGAAATACCGCGACATAGGAGGTACTTTTTATAAGTAAAGAAAAGTATATCCACAAATTTCATCAACCTTTTTTTGGTACAATCGATTATAACTGGGCGTGTGTATTATCAAGAATCTGCCGATACAATACGTATCACGATGCAGGGGCAGCGATTCCGATATATTGCGATACTGTAGCAACAAGTATATATTTGTAGTATTGTCCAGTACTTGACTCTGGTGTTGCAGAATTTACAGACCACATGACTCTTGACGAAGTCGTAACTGCTTTAATTTGTTTTGAAACCAAAATATGTCCAAACATCAGCTTTAAAAGCTGCTGGAGTCGACTGTATCCTCTCGTCCTCAGTCATTGCTGGGATCTCGCGGGATTTCGTTGTTCCTTTAACTGCGGAGGACGTCATAACTGAACTGCTGCCATCTAGCGACTGGAAGTTTAATTGCAAAACAGTAATGAACAAACAGTGAATTTTATTATTTTAATTGTATATTAAAATAAAAATAATCTTACTTAAACCATTAATAAAAATACATTTAAAAATGGATACAGTGATGTTGTATAAAATACAAACAGTATTGTGGGGAAAAAATACATGATATTTTCTCAAAGCCCAGTTGTCTCCATACAAAACAATTGTGCTACTCGTGGCTACATAAAATAATTTTCTTCTCATTGACTCAATGAATGAGTGTCCTTGTCCTTCCGAGCCACCGTAGTTCATATCATATCAAGTGTCTGTAGATGCAAATGGAACTTCAGAGCGACAACAGATTCATAAAACACGGGACGTGATGAACCGTCTATTGTGCCATTAGGTTGATGTTGTGTAACTCACCGTTCCTGATGTATCTTCAGCAGCAGTTCAATCATCTTGATTTCGTTCAACAACAATGAGCTCATGATGGTCATTCAGAGGCTTTTATTTCACGCTGTGGCCCAATTAACCACTTGACTAGTCAGATTGTCGCTGGAGACTCCATCACATGCCGCCGCAGGCACAAAGACCCGGACTGACGTCACGCGATTCTTGTTTTGGGAATTTGGGACGGAATGGATTTGATCAACGGGACGAGTTTCACTCGAGGTTGAGCATTCCATTCTGTTCCAGCCCCAACAGAGAGAGAGACAAAAATCCAGAAACGCTTCAGGTGTATTTAGAAAAAAACAACCTATGACCTTTGCCAAGTCTGTGGTGAACAAACTATTATCTTAAAGAGCAACTCATGTGAAAACCAAACTCTCCTGACGTTTCAAATGTCAAAGTCTTTCTCTACAAGATGCATTAAGTCCCTTATAATGACCATGTTTTGAACTTATTACTTTATAAAGTTCTCCTCGTCTGAAATCTTAGCGAACGAGAGGCTACGAGAGCGGAGTCCATTATGATGCAATAATGGCTTCACTCCTTCTCAAGCTGTAATCACGCCCGCTTTCTTTATACAACCAGTCACTTGGAGTTGGAGACTTCCGGGATGAATGACGTGCGGTGAATAACCTTGATGCTTGACCAATCACAGCAGAGTGGGTGTGGTTATGGATTTAATGTCCAAAAAAAAGGGGCTTAAGCATATTCTTTTATGTTAATATTTCACCGAAAAGAGAGTTTTGTACAAACACATTCTGATGATACAGAATTGTATTGTCCTCCCTGTCTCTGGAGTTCACTACAACCCCAACTCAGAAACATTGACTCATTCCCCCATTTCAAATCTCAACTCAAAACACATCTGTTTAAAACTGCTTATTCCATTTGATGCTATTCCTCTACCCTTGTCTGCTACTTTTTATTTATACATATTTTATTGTTGTTTTAAATGTTTTATGTATGTATGGTGACCTTGAGTGCAAAGAAAGGCGCCTTTAAATAAAATGTATTATTATTATACAATAGAGTGAAAATAAATATGGCATTGTCAGGTGGTTTACCTAATAGGAGGGCCGGCTCAGCTTCCCGATAAAACTCAAAAATATTGACAGAAAACTTTGAATTTACATTATTAACGAGTTTGTTTTTAACTAGTTTACCCGATAAAAAAACATGTCTGTTGAAACGCATATTCGTACGATTAAATCGTATCAAAAGTGGTGAAAAGTTATTTTCTGAAAGATTTAAAGATGAGAAAAATGTAAAAAGTTGCGCTCCGTACCTCCGGCTCCAGCAGCAGCGGGGATCCCCGGGCGGTGAGCGCGCAGACCAGGGCGGTCAAAGTCACGATCCAGGCGGCGCTCGCTCCGGCTGTACGGAGCTCCGCGGCTGGGCGGCACATTGTGGGAGAACGATCACCGCCGCACGCATGTCTCTCCCGCCGCTGAGGTCATGGTCGCTCGCCGCTGTCAGAGCCACAACACGCCGCTGCTGCGAGCCTCAGCATCCCTGCTGGAATGACGGGGAGCTCCGAGTCTGGGGGGGAACTTATGGACCCCGCCCCTCTAGACCGGCCTGCCCCGGCGGAGTCATCCACGCGCCTTCAGACGGTCGTTTAGTCGAGGCAATAACAACAGATCACAGATCAGCGACGAAACCGTTTTAACGCTTCGATTACATGACTGTTAAGCAAGATATTATGAAGTAAAATACAATTTTACACTATTTTTTCCTTGATTTTCTGGAACTCCTGTTGTGTTATCAGTTTTATCTTGACCTTTAAAGTATATAATTTGTTTAAGCGCTTTGTGACCCTGGTCTGGAAAAGCGCTATATAAATACAAATGACTTCTAAACAAATTCCCAGTTACTCTGAACAATAATATTTTTTTTCTTCCACTTAAACACGGAACTACAGAAAATAAAGATGAACTGTTGAAGTTATTTTAAATAAAACTGTCGCTTTTTAGTGTGATTTTTAACAGTAGAAAAAAAAGAAAATAGACTGGAAAAAGGTCACAGTTTTATTATGATTCGGGAGGAGGGACCCAAGTAAAACATTTTATTCCGCTCATAGAAAACAATGGTACGAAGTCTACCACACAAAACATCTGCACCTATAGTCTAAGAAATTAAAAAGATGTACAAGGAAAAAAAAAAAAACGAAAAAAAAAACAAAAGAAACAAAAAATAACCACATGCCAACACTGCCCATCAGCCCCAAACCCTGTCACAGTATCAAACATTCCTCTGGAGCTGACAACGTGAAGACTTGAGATTCACTTGGTGTGAAAAACAATAGACTGTCTGATGAGGAGTAGTCTCGATGGTGGCGAAGGTCTGGAGCGTCCATCTGCTCGACGCTTTAGTATGGCCGCTCTCTTCTGTCGTCCCGTCGGTCACCTCTGGAAGGAAAACAAACAAGAAAAAAGGACAAATTGAAGCATTAGATCCGAGAGAGAGACGTCTTCTGTGCTGCTTTGAAAATGACAGTAAATGATTAAATGTCTGTTAGAGAGAGAGAGAGAGAGAGTTTGTCCTTCCATGAACAACCTTGTTGACCAGACCAAGTGTTCACCTTCAGCGAGGGACGGTGAATCAAATAAAAAAAAAATAAAAAAAGAGGCTCAAGATGGAAACATTGATCTGAATATTCAGACAAAAGGCTCAGAGCTCCTTGAAATGTTGAGATGACAACAATCAGTTCACGTTTGACGATTATAAACGCAACCTTCTCAATGTTCTACACCTAAAACAAGTTTCCAATTCATTTAAAATAAGAGTAAAAACCACTTGCAGCAGGACTTTATGGAAATTATGAAGCGGTTCATGTACAAGATGGTTCAAACATGACCATGCATATGATGCTAAAATGACGACCTCTTGTGGTCAAACACAGCAACAACCAGTTTCTTAGTGCAATTGTTTGGTATAGGACACTTCAAAAAGTAATAAACCGATTTAATTATGTATTATTAATTCAACAGGTACAAGAGGGAAAACATCTAATCAGTCTGAAAGTCGGCAACATTTTCTTCAGTAACTAACTAGACTAATTATCCAAGATTATTATTTTTTTCTAAAAACATTCGCGTTCAGTTACTAACCTTCCACCCATTTTGTATCCGCCTCCTCCATAGCCACCACGATCTCCACCGTAGCTGCCGCGATCGCCGCCGCCGCCATAGCCACCACGGTCGCCACCACGAAATCCTCCGCGTCCTCTGAAGCCGCCGCCGCCACGGTCGCCACCGTAGCCGCCTCCTCTGCCGCCTCCGCGTTCTACGGTTGACGACACACGTTAGCACATCAACCGTCCGTCTTGGTTTCTGGTTAAAAAGAAAAGTTTCGAACCTCCGAATCCACCCGAGTCTCCTGGTTTAGGGGCGCCACACTTGTTGCATTCTTGTCTTCTAGCAAAGTTCATGTTTCCGCAGGAGCTGAGGAAAAGAGGAGGAAACGATCACGTCTTGCTGGTCGTGGCGTCAACGAGCGTCCGAGACGACCTCACCCACCTGTTGGGACACGGCCAGTCGCCTCCCTTCATGTCGAAGCTGGGTCCTCCGCGGCCTCGGAAACCTGCAGCGAGAGCGACAACATGAGGAACTCGATCTTAAAAAAACACTAGTGCTGTGTCTCAAATCGCATACTAAAAGTTAGTATTTTTAGTATGTTAGTGTGTCTAAATTCTTAGTATGCGAAATTTAGTGCGCCATGCATACTAAATTGGCATACTAACACGCCCACAAAACTAGCGTGGTTCGATGGACACTAACCATACTAAACAGCCGCCATTTTAGTGACGTTTTAAACGGAAGTTACGTCATATATAAATGCATATATATGCATATACTTAAATGTGTATTTTCAGCAGCAGGAGGATAAACACGTCTTCGCTGCTGATACCAGCTTAAATATCTCGCGATTATTTAGATTCTCATATTTTTTCTTTATTTCTTTTTCCAAAGTTGCAATACGTGCTGCCAGCAGGTGTCGGCGATAGCGTTCAAACAGCTGCTTGAAACATTGTTAAATAGAAGTAGAAGAAGAAGCTGTCATGTGATTTCCGGTTAGTGTGTAGCTTCAGGGTTTGATTTGAGACATACCATCTGTGGAGAATTTGCGTACTAGTTAGTATGCATACTAAACTGATGCATACTAACTTCTAGCATACTAAGATTAGTATGCGATTTGAGACACAGCATAGGACTTTAAAACTGTACCTCCTCTTCCTCCTCCTCCTCCGCCACCACCACCACCTCCTCCTCCGCCACCAGCGCCTCCCCCTCCTCGTCCACCGCCTCGCTGTGAAAACTCAGCTCTGCGAGTGGCGAATGAAACTTTGATGGGTTTTCCATTAAACTCTTTACCTGAAATAGAGACAGAAACATCGCGTCAAACACCAGCTGACACCGGGACGACATCACGGTCACTCACCATTGAACCAGTCGATGGCGGCCTTGGCTGACGGAGGATCGTCAAACGATACTGTTGCTTCTCCTTTTGATCGACCCGTGGCTCTGTCAGTGTAGATGTTGATCATCAGCTGACCGCTCTTCTTGTTGACCTGCAGGCACAAGAGAAGTCAACAAATTAATCACCGACACAAGACTAGGTTTAGGTCCTCAGTAGGGGAGTTCTTCTGTACGTCTAATGACGGAAAGGTAGAGAATAATTCATGCAACTTGGATACACAGTCATCACAAGCTTAAGGAGCAACAACTCTTTGATCTCGACACTAATGTTTAAGTGAAGGAAACTTCTCATGAGCAAATATATCTTCTCTGAAAAACATTTGAAACTCAGTTTGTACAGAATTGAAGTCGACGTCATGATCAAGAACAAGAGCTAGAAGAATATCTTGGTCATCAACATAATCCAAAACTATAAATACATTTTAAAAAGAATGCAAATTACATGAACTAAAACAAGAAAGGTTATACAAGAAATACATGAAACGCACACTGCTCCCATGACACTTGGAAATGATCACATGACTCTGATGTGCACATAATTGGTCCTTTTTCAATCTAATATGATCCACTGAAAATGAGTGGAGTAGAGTAAAAAATATGTTTAAAATATTGACTACAATCCAAATGTTCAATTGTATGTGTATACGATTGATTAATATATACTGAAAGGGCTATATAGGACAAGATTTTAATTAGAATTACTGTTCATCTAGTGAAAATATGATCAGGCAGACAATGAGGTTTGGATTTAGACTCACTTTCTTCCATCATTTCTTGTACACTAAACACCACAAGACATGTTACGCAAATTCAATTCTGTCAAACCTACCTTGATAATGCCTATTTGCTTAAAGTAGTCTCCGACTTCCTGGACTGTGGCATCTTCACCCAGACCCTCGACAAAAATGGTGTTATTGTCAGAGTTGTCCTGCTCACCGCCTTCTGCAAGCAGACAGAAAAGACAGAGAGAAATTAGCCGTGCGTGACCGAGACAAGGAACAATAGACTTAAGCACCAAAAAAAAACAATCGGGTTCAACTGCACGTCAATCATCAGCTGCTTGAGGCTTACCTGGTTCATCCCGTGAGCCGAAGTCTCGAGAGCCTGCAAAACAGGGTGAGAATAGGAGAGAGTGCTTGAGACAGTCATCTTCAACACAAACGACTATATAAAACTAGCACAACCATCCCTAGCAGTGAATACTGATAAAGAAACTTTAGAAGGCCTTTTTAAAAAAAATACATTTCTGTTGGAAGCTTTTCATACCGATCCACCACATACCATCAACTTTCGCAAAACAGGATTGTCCCATTTGTTTTGAGCACCACCAGTCTAAAGACAGTTTCCCCTCCTTGTCCTTGGATCACCTCAGTCTTTTCCAATCAACACTTTGATTCATGCAATAACCCATATTTTAAACTCTCAAGCTCCTTACGGTCTATCTTAGGGGTGTAAATAGAATCCTCTTACAACTAGGTGGAATACCTTAGGGTGTGGTCATGAAAATGGTGGAATTTACTGCTATACCCGCTACTTTTATTTTTATCTTTCAAGTTCTTTTTTTTTTTTTTTCCCCCACCGACACAGTTCTGATGCTCGTCACTTACCACCGTAATTTTTGAAGCCACCACGGTCACCACCTCTGCAGAGGAAAAATTGGAGATATGATGGCTTTTCCTTTGTCCCAACTGAGAGCTCAAAGCTCCACTACTTCCCCATCAGTATGCACTCCTGCCAGGGTGTGCAACTGTGGTGGAAATGTCTCACACGAGGAATTTGTTAGTTTTTGACATTTAAGATCAATGGACAGATGACTAGGCAGCTCTGACTGAGTTATCAGGCAGACGAGTAGAGAAACTTATCTTGTGTCACCAGGAAGTTGTGTACATGTTGCCAAATTCTTGTCGTTTCTTTTGCGTCTATTCGACGTGATCAGATTGGGTAGCATAAGCTGAAAGTGCAGCAGAATTTGAGTTGCATCCTTAAGAGCCAAATGTGTGAGTTGAATTGAGGTAAACTGAATAGCGATCTTCCACTGAGTGCACTTAAGATCCTTTATCTCAGGTCCATGTTTAAGTTCAATCACTCTGAACACCTGTAGTATGAAACGTAGATCCATGTTAACACAAGAAACATGTTCGCCATTGTCAAATATGCAACACTGAAATGAAACCTGTCGTATGTGAAGCAGCAGCAGATGAACCTCCAGGAAAACAGCAGCCATTCAGTCACGTGTCCATTTTGCAAAAGCTACGAAATCTTCTGAGCGTCCAAAAACAATAAGTCTGGACAACGTTGAAATGGCTGCTGAAGATACACTAAAAATCACATTTATTTATTTTTTCAATTTAAGAATTTGCTTTAAACATGCCTCTAAAGGTGTGTTTAGTTGCATTTTAATACTTGCATGTTCCACTTTGCTCCAATAAAAAAAAAAAAAATAAGACTGACTACAAAAGGTATCTGCAGACGTCCAAAAGTCCAAGTTTTAAGGAAAGAAGGAACGGTGACCCCTGAAAATAACCATTTCACAAGACTGTATGAAAACGAGGGTCAGATGCTTTGTTGTATCAGTTGCAACAGACTGCTTTTGTTTGACATTTGTCGTCAGCATAAAATTCCTCCTGCTTTTAAGTAAAGTATAGTTCTTTTTTATTGGGGATACCCGACCAAATTGGCACCTTTCTTCACACCCAGTCAGGTTTTGAGCCCATGTAGACATGTCTTGTCAAGTTTAGACCCATCAGCTTTGTATCATTTGTTGAACTGCCCGACTCAGCAAAGAGACATTTCCCACCATCCTCGTTTATGATTAAAATCTAATATTTTTCTATATCTCATCAAGAAGTCATCATTGCAGTTTTGATAAACATCTATTCAATATAGCACCTGAGATTAAAACAAATTGGAATTGTACCACGAGGAGTGGTACGTAAACGTCCAGACTAGACTCTGCATATAAAGAAAATATTAAGTTGAAACCATGTTACAAGGTCAGTTCCTCATGATGTCAGGTTCATTAAGGATAAACAATTCAGGAAAAAAGATCAGTAATGTGATGTTTCATCCAGGTTTTCCAACAACCACAGCAAAGAAGCCAAAATAAAAATACTTGGGGTAAATAAGCTTTTCATGTTCTTGATAAACTAATGCTTTGAAAGAATTAAGGGAAACAGCAGTGAGGCCTCTTAAAAAATATTTTTAAAAAAAACAACTTAAGAGGGCAACAAGGAAACATTTGAGAAACGTGTGGGTTCAGAAAAGTATTACACAGTGATTTGTGTAACGTCGAGATGCTTTCAAGTTTGTTAGCAAGTATGTGATGCATAAAATGATCTTGCTTATATAAACAATACATATTATACCTTAGGGGCAGTGGCACTGTGCAACTTACCCCATACCACCACCTCTGCTGCTGCCTCTGTCGTAGCCGCCACGGTCAAAGCCACCACTGCGGTCATAGCCCCCACGTTCAAAGCCGCCACCGCCACCACGACCCCTTCCACGGAATCCACCACCTCCTCCGCCTCCTTCTGAACGGTCAGCTTGGTCTCGACCAAATCTTCCGGCTTGGCCGGAATTATCACTGGCTGCTAGAAAAATGAAAGGAAACTTAAAAAAAACAACAGACATACGGGCAGGTGGAGTAAATACTTCATGTCACATGTTCTTACCATCACTCCATCTTGAGTATCCACTTCCACCTCCAGCTCCAGTTCCTGCTCCTGCTCCAGCTACACTCGCTCCACCTCCTTGTCCCTGGCTGCCATAGTTGCTCCCTGCACCAGGCTGACCTCCATACGATGCCTGCTGTCCATATGAATCTCCGCCTTGACTTTGACTGCCATAGGATGCTTGCTGACCGTAGGAACTAGAACCAGAACCTTGCTGTCCATATGCTGGTTTATCGCCATAGCTTTAAATAAAAAAACAAAATATATTTTGAAATAACAAAGATAAGCAACTTAAGCACCAAAAGACAATTGTTTTAATATGAGAATCAGTTTTTGATCTTTCAAGAAAAAATGGTTCATTTTCTTAAAAACGAATGCACATTTTAATGCCGAAACTCCTAGACCACTCTTCCATCTAATGCAAGTTTGACAATCTTACCCGGAAGATTCCTGTCCGTAACCTTCATAGCTCGGTTGCTGTCCATATCCTCCTTGAGACTGCCCGAAACCGTCTGTCAAAATAAAAGGCATTAAAACATCTCCTTGGAAAACACTGAACAGATCGAAAAGAAACCAGTAGGAGACAAGAGTAAGAGAGCTCTAGGATCTGTCATATACTCTTTACATGGAATTTAGATTTTCCATCATACAAAAATAAAACAGCACTCAAAAAGTACAAAAATCATAAATCCCTTAAATGACGATTGATGCATGTCATTTCTATTTCTAGCAGAATAATTTAAAAACTGCTTATCGACTGTACCTTGCGTGGCACCCTGTGGCTGTTGTTGTGGCTGCTGTTGCCCATAATTACCGTAGTTCTGCCCCCCATAAGAGGCACTGCCATTTCCTTGCCCGTAACTCTGAACCAGAAAGAACAGTGAGTCTAAAATGATGATGATGTTGTTGGTGGTGTCGTTTATTTAAACTCTTACCTGTCCCCCTTGCTGGCCACCATATGAGCCATAACTAAAAGACAGTTGAAGTTAGTTAAAATGAATGGGCGTATGTGCTAGGCCTGGGCGATATGAGGAGGAAATTGATGGAGTCAAGTTTATTTTTAAGAGATTTAAAAAAAATTCAACAACCTTATCGATTTATTTATTTTTATTCTTGCTTGCCAAATACTGAGATGGAACAACTTTATGATATCATTTGTTCTGACATTAAGTGCATGTTCATGCATAAACAATCTCCAGAGGATGTATAAAGTGTATCTCGCTATAAAGTCAAATAAGTTGGGTCAGATTCATAATGGGTGTTTTCATTGTTATAAGATTTATATCTTAATGAAGCTAGAAATAAAAGAAAAGCTAGTTATTTAAATTCAGAGATAAGTTATAAGTCGTTTTTTTATTAGGAAAACGATCAGGCTTATTTTGAACCATCGCTCGTTTGCATTTAATGGGTTCTTCTTAAAATATGAATAAAAGAGTCCAATTATTTCTTTGAAATTGGATATTTAAGCCATATCGCCCAGCCCTAGTATGTGCATGTAACTATAATGTAGCGCTACTGAAAATGTATGAAGTTTACCTCTGCGAGCCACCGTAGCCTGAATCTGCAAGTAATAACCACAGAAATTAAAACTATGATCCCAACAATCTTTCCAGTTAAATTCAAGTTGAGAGGCTCGCTCGGCGACAGGCCCGACACCACGCCGTGCTGTGGTGAAAATGGCGGTCCATTTAGCCTGGGATCAGGCTAAACCCTGAATTTCAAAAATATGCGCGGCGTAAAATGTTCTACCCGCGCTAAAAACTCAACGTCGGTGTGTGCTTGTCGGTGCTAAATTTATCTGTTCCACTTGCCCAATGGGGGTTTCCAGTTCAGAGGAATAAACAAAAGCAGTAGCAGCGTAAACAAAGACGCTTCCTGGAATTAGACGGAGCCCGCTGCCTGGCCTCGCGGCTGCGACTAACTACAGCTCACTGACCTACTTTACAATCGTTAAATTAAATCCCCGTAAAAGACTAGATTACGTGAAACTTACCTGTGGCCATTTTGTGGGAAATGAACGCTCCTTTTTAATGTGTGGACTTGTCACTTGTTCAGCACATAAAAAGCGGGTGTGGATATCACCGCTGCGCAACTGGACCGAGGTGCTCTTCGTCGTCGGTTCTTCTTCTTCGCCTCACTGCGGCACTTCCCTTTAGAAGGCTATACTTCCGCTATTTTCTCTGACTACCGCCACCTCCCGTTTCAGAGTGGTAACGACTCAAACAAACAAAAGAACATTCGTCGCTTTGTGACGAATTGTACACTTTATGTATTATTTACCTGTTTAAGGATCCAGTTGTTTTTTTCAGAATCAGAAACCTTTATTGCCAGGGTTGTAAACACAACATGTAAACACAAAATAAGCAACAGAAAACCAAGCATGAAAGCAGTCACTTTGTGTTTGTTCTCTGAACTATGTTTGGGCTTTGTTGCCATTTGTTCTGCACTTTGTGTGATTCGAACTCTAATTTTCCAAATGCATTTACAGAATCCGAAACATTTATTGCCAGTGTTGAAAACACAATATATATATATATATTTTTTTTTTTTTGTGGTAGAGTAAAATAATGAAATAAAATAAACAAGGATCAATACATTAACATCTAAACTCATGTTTGTGGAATTGTTATTTAATAAAATCATAGTGTTTAATCAAACTCCGTAATCTAATCATTTAAACACAAATGTATGTTTTCTGGACGACTCTTTAATAAAACAAAAAACAAGGTAATTATTTCATATTTTATTCATTTAGAAAATACATGCCTTGTTACAATTACAAACACAAAGGATGATAGAAGAACAAGTCAAGAACAGTTAAAAAGACACCGCGTGTGTGCATCCAGAAACTATCCTCAGAGGCAGTGTTAAAAAGGCACAGGCTGTAGAACGTCAGTCACACAAAATAACTGAGAAAAGGCAGACAAATTAGACGATACACGCTTTATATTCTAAAAACTCATCACCGCATAATAGTACTTATTATAATTGCAAAAACGAGAGGTTGTTTCCCCAAGTGTTAGTGTCATTTTACAATCCACCTTTGTGGAGGAACATGTTTGCAGTTTAGTCCAATAGTGGTTTCTAAAACCCAGTTGCAAAATCAATCAGAAAAATTCCCGTTTGCATCAGTCTCAACGAGTCCCTGGTGAGTAGAAGCATATGCATAAATCCCTCGTGAACCGTTCCCATCCATTGTTAAAATACAAAGATAAAGTGAAAATATGATATTCTATTATAAAAATTGAGATTTATACACATTTGCTAGATTATAGGATGCATCTTCAGTACCTAATATAGAACAAGGTTTGAATGGCAGAAGCTTATCTTGCATCTGTAACTGGCAACAATCGTTGATAGCTGTATTGACTTCATGTTGATTATAAAAATATATTATGGTTTTGATAAATGAACTGCCGTACAAAATTCAAGGATACTCTTGAAGACCTAACAAGATTATAATATATGACAGGTTATTTGACAGGAAACAAACATAATTCAATAATAAATGTCCTGGTCAGAAATATGGAGTTGTTGCTAATTTGCATATCATTTGGTCCATATTATATTTGACTTCACAAATAAAACAAATAGGAGCAATAGTTTAGTTGTTGTTGTTTTTTAAAGATTTTAAATGCTTATTTTACCAAATCTCTTTTAGAAAACCTCTTGCACATGGCTCGGAAATGCAGATCAGAATTTGGTGATGTGTCTAGTAAAAATAAGTTGTTCTTGTTTTGTTTTTTTTGCATTTAGGTTCAAAATGATTGGCCTTCGCTAAATACAGTAACGAGAACACAAATTGTAAAACAGAAGGGCTAGACGATGACAGCTCGGACTGGGTTGAAGGCTCTTTAACTCCACACATCCTGAGAGTAGCGTCCCTTGGTCATCAGCTTCTTGACGTAATCGGTCGCCTGGGTGCGGTTCATCCCTCCTAGCTCCTCTGCGATCTCATAGAAGGCCACCTGCACATCTTTGGCCATGTTCCTGGCATCCCTACACACACAAGTAAATATGTTCAGTCAAGTATACAACTTCAAATGTATCCATTCCAGAGAGAGACAGACCAAGGTTTAGATATTTCATTTTCTCTTTACCCATTTACCATATGGATCCAAAAACATATAAACTTTCTGTTGCAGTAGAACCTGAATGAATATAGACCAGCTTTTGTAACAAGTAAAGTTAATTAAACCATCAACCAGTCAAACCTTTCTGTAAATTTGAGCACCAATTCAAAACAAAATGTTCATTTAATCAGACCTACTGATGTCTACTAATGTCTTCATTCCACCAACAGTACATATAGATTTATAACTGTATATCAAATATAATATATAATACTTTAAAATGTTTATTCGTTTAGAAAACTCCTCAGATGCACGAATTAAATCAGTGAAAGTTCGTCAAAACACCACTAGATGGAGGCAGAGAGTTAAAATCTGAATACAGAACATGGTGCGATGCAAAAATCCAGTTTTTGAATCCATATTTACCTTATATATATATTTACATATCACTTTTAAATTGAAGACAAACATTTACCCGCAGATGTAGATGTGAGCGTTGTCTGTGTGGATGAGCTTCCAGAGGTGCTCCTTGTTCTTTTTCAGATGATGTTGCACGTACACCTGCAGGAGACAAAATTCACTCATTAAAAAGCACTTTAAAACCACCCAGTATGTTGTAATGTGTGTCATCTGGTGTTTTAGCTTGAGGTTTTCTGAAGAATAGTTTTTTTTAATGCAGTCGGCGATCAATCAAGGAAAAGCGGTAGGATTACTTTGGGCTTTAAAACAAAGACTAAACTTAAAATGAATGAACAATTCTTTAAACAAACTAGATTTATTTTGGGTTTCTGTTTAAAGCATTTATGAAGTGACTTTACATGAAGGTTTATTCAATGTGTAGTTCCAGCACAAAGTCTAAACGTACCTTCTGATCCTGGTCCCTGGAGAACGCCACATTCAACTGAGACAAAACCTTTTTGTTCTCCGCCTCTTCCAGCTCTTCCTGGTAGATGTAATCTTCATTCTTGTGTCTACAGCCGAAATACATCACCGTCTCCCCAACTTCCTTTCCTGCGAGAAGAAAGATGAGTTTGTTTAGAACCGTCAAACCCAAAGATAAAAAAGGTAAAAAGGTGTTGATCTACCAGTTCGTAGTATTTCAGTTCATAAACACTAAATGTTTTTTGTTTGTTCTTTTTAGCTCAACCTTTAGAAACTTGTACTTGTGGCGCTGGACGGGTTAATACAGGACAGATGCTTGCGAAAATATTTTCAGGGCGACATGAGGACATGGATACTTGCCAAACCTTAACGCTGCCCTCTGGCCATTCGTAAATCCATCATTTGTAAGATTAAGTAAACGCCCGTTCGCAGCAAATAAAATGATGAAGTCGGGAAAAACCAACCTTGGTCTACGAGCCAGCCTCGCTCCTGGACGAAGCCCATGAAAGGAGCGATTCCCGTCCCGGGTCCAACCATGATCACCGGGATCGTGGGCTTGAAGGGAAGGCGGAATTGCGACTTCCGAATGTACATGGGAACGTTGGACTTGTGTCCGTTGTCGCTGATCAGTTTGTTCTTCAGCCAAGTCGTGGCCACGCCCTTGTTGACCCGGTTGGTCTTGGTCGTGTATTCCACCAACACAGCACAAATATGGATGCTGTTGGGATGAACCTGCAGAAATCGACAAGTTTGTCAGTATAAACACTCCTCAATGCTCAACTTAAACAAATGTGTTTCGTGTCACATTATTTAACAAACGAAACAGACAGGCTGCCTAATCCTACCTCACCAGCTACCAATTAATGAATATTACATATACATAAAAAAACACTAAATAATCAATTCATTTAATTTAATGCCAGAAGTTATTTTAATATATAAAATTGTTTAAATGCGTCATGCAAAATTCATGCAACTTTTCATTAAGTTGTTTCTTTCCATTCGAAATGTCAAAACTGAGATAAACGTTCAAAAACTGAAAGCATGTATTTTTATCTTAAGCCCCATTTACATGGGATAAGTATTATCTGGGGACCTCAGTGTTTCCTAAACTACCCCCCCCCCACAATCGTACTGTAATTAATAAGACCGCTTGTCAAAGTTCCCACCACAGTCTCCATTCTTCTATACCAGTAGCATTGAGGTACAGGTGTAAAAGCAATTACTGAAAGACTCACTCACATCACCCGACGTCTGTGTTTGCGGCGGAATTATTACATTACAAATCACAGACATGGCGCATTGACATGGGATTAAAACTCAGATATTCTCAGTGATTATTACAAATTACCAAAGGTCCCCAGGTAATACTTATCCCGTGCGAATCGGACTTTGAAAAAAGGAAAAAGTACACGCATTTCTACACACATAAAATCAAAATAAAAACAGCCACCTGCCTATAATCGTCTTAAGAAGCTCATCAAAACCATACGTCAACTTAATCATCATCTGTGCATTTCATTGTTTTGTATTTTTGGAACGCATTTCATGTATATACTGTACGTGAGCAAGTTTTTGTGTTTGAAGTTTGTTTCTGCAATATTTCTGTGTTTTCTTCCAAATAAGCAAAAGTTTTTAATCAGTAACTTAAATCTGGCCGTCGTTTTTAGACTTCAACCAGAGACTTTTAAAATAAAAAATAGATGCGCCCCAGTTTATTCTTCGAAAAATAGCCACCTTACATTATCAAAACAAATCTATCTAAATTGATTGACAGCAGCGTTTCGTCTTCGTAAAACTGACCTAAAATGCATGGTAGGTAAGAAAAGCTTGATTACTTTGGAGGACGAGGCGATGGAGTAATAGCGAGCCTGCAGGCGAGGCAGCAGCTCACACAGGTGGTCGACGGGAGGTTTTAAGGAGGGCATGTCCTCCAGGATGGCCAGGATATTTCGACAGGAGTCCAACACCCAGCTCTGGTAAAGCGCCTGGACATCCACAGGTGGGAAAAACAAAACATGAATAGACTTGAAAACAACCTAAAGTGAGGTCACTTTGACACAGACCTTTCCCTCCGGGGAGGACGAGGCCATCTTGCGCATGTTCTCCTGGTCCTTTTGATCCGATGCGTACTGGGCCAGTTCATAAAGGACGTTGGTGCGCGGCGGATGTGTGATGTCCAGGTAGTGGGTCAGGGCTGTTCGGTAAGTGGTCGGGCAGGGGAAGGGATGCTTCTTGTTGGACTCCTCTGAAAAAATGAACAATTTTGCATTTTAACAACAATTGTTGTGGCTCCTCTTATGAAGGAGAATCTCAGCGTCTTCTTGAGCTCCTGAGTTGAAGGCAAATAACATCATGATTATGGATTATTTGATTTAATATTGTACACCATTTTGTAATGCGCTTTGTAAACAAAGTGAAATCCATAATTGAATTAAACACACATTACTTAAAACCCTCTGCATATAAACGCATTTCAAATGACGTCAAACGAGTTCAAAGACAAGTTCTAAACCGTGTTTACTGTACAATCTGAGGCGCTACACCTTATCTCAAGGCCGATGTATCTCACTCTTATCAGTTAACTGCAGAACCCAGAGTAATAGCTGGAAGAACACGACTACCATTAAAAACACAATTAATGAGAAAACACCACCAGTGTAGACTCAGCTTTTCAATTTATCTATTAAAAAAATGTAAATTCTATTTACCATTTAATGTCCCCTCGGGACATATGGACGCTAGAAACACCATTTTGTTTATTTAGCCATAATTATTAAGATAAGGAAACATTAAGCAAGATTAAAAAAACAATATTAATTCATGCTGCAGAATGGCAGTCTTGGTGCTCGGTTCTGAGTGTTATCTTGTTTCATTCGTTTATTCTGTACTAACACCACAAAAGAAATGTTGTATTTAACACCGGCAATAAAATTAAGATTCTGATTAACAATACGGGTTCTGCTCCCTTAAATATCTTGTTTGAGGAACTGAAAAAAGTTTGAGTAAAAGTTTTAAATGGTCTCAGTTCCGTTTAGAGTTTAGTTGAATACAATAATTAAAAATGTTTGATTGTAGTTAGAAACTCTGTGATGAATTGAAAACAAAAATGTGTATGAACCAAAGTGTATGATTCTTTAAAAACTTGAAACATTTAACGAAAACTAATTTAACAAATAAACATATACATTGTCAATCATGAGATACCATTTGAGGTTCTTGATCAGAGCTAATGGAAAAATACAACAAACCATTTCATTCGACTTGTAAAGAAACAAGAGAGTTTTCTCTTAAACTCTGGGCATGTTTTATATGCGTGTTTTGATACAACTTTAAGATCCTTAATATTGGACTTTCTCAAATTGATAACAAAGTTCAGAGATAAAAAGCAGGCATTTTGGTCTGGGCCGATTTTTGTTTGGAGAAGAGACACTTTTGCAACCGAACATGAAACAGTAACTGAAACAATTGATCCATTATTTAGACTTTGTGGTTTGTCTATTAAAGACTTTAACTAAAAACTATTTTTATATTATATATATATCTATATATCTATATATATATATATATATCTATACATATATATATATAGATATATATATATATATATATATCTATATATATATAGATATATATAGATATAGATATATATATCTATATATATATAGATATATATATAAACATCAACACACATTTTTTTGCAAACAGTAATTATACATTAAAGCAAAAACAAAATTCAAGTCAAGTTAGAAATGTTGATGGTACTCGGGAGTAAAGTGGAGCTGCGAGGTCAGTGTCATACCGTCGAGGTTGTTGAGCGAGATAACAACATCAAGGTCAACTCCTAGCTGCTGCCCCAACTTGTTCACCAGCGCGGTGTCATTCGTGGGGAAAACGGCCACGTGATCTCCCGATTCATACCTAAACACAAGGGTGTCACTCTAGGACGAATTATGAAGTCCAACATTATGATAAGAGGGAGATAAGAGGACATATATAACCGAACCTGATCTTGGAGCCAGTGATGTCGAGCTCAAGGTGCATGAGATGTCTATCGCCCGCCTTGTTGAGTTTTCGGTTCACGGTGACCGGTGCCAGGAAAGGATTTTTGGAATCAAATGGCCTGTAAGACGCGATTTAAGGCTTGAGATTAAACATCAACCTTTAAATTGAACGACAGTGTTAAATGACCTCTGGTCAACTTCTGACCGCGCAAGTAGGTGAATCATTGATGGTCAACATGGTGGTACTTACGGCTTCTGGACTTCAAAACTCTTTATACGACCAATTTCAC
Organism: Callionymus lyra; assembly: GCF_982586985.1. Taxonomy (NCBI): domain Eukaryota; kingdom Metazoa; phylum Chordata; class Actinopteri; order Syngnathiformes; family Callionymidae; genus Callionymus; species Callionymus lyra. Next base: position 15,907,144 of record NC_141824.1, on the reverse strand, counting down.
CCGTGTAGACTTTGTTCATGTTGATGTCCGTGTGCTCCTTCAGTTCATACTGACGTATGCTGTGTGCGACAACAGAGGAAAGATAACGTGTTAGAAAAATTTAAAATAAATAAAAGACTTGAAAATAAAATTGGTTTCAAATATTGTTGTAAAGGTAAGAACCACGGATTGTTGGATTAAGTCAGTGGGTGAATTAAATGATGTTTAAAACGCCAGGGCTTGGTAAATAATGACACATTACAGATTTGATTTCAAAGAGACAGAGTGTTCCACCAATGGAAAAAAAAACACTTTTGAATATGCTTCAGTTATTCACGGTTATCCACTGCAGTTAAGGTATTTTTAGTTTAATATTTTGGTGTATTGTTAAAGGGATTCTTGTGATTATGATAAGCCGTTTTGAAAAAAGTTTTCTTTCCTACAAAGATACAGCAACAGAATAATTCCTCGTGTAAGAACTGGTCACAGAACAAGGAACATGAATAAACCTTGAATCGTCTCCCAGGGCTTCCACTCCAAAGTGTTCGCAAACAGCCGGCCAGAACTGCTCCCTCCATGAAACGAAATCCTCCTCAAGGCTGGAGACAAAAAAAGAAAAAAAAGTGAACCATTTAAATCGAGTGTCTGACTTTGACCCCAAATAGCCTCCATTTCATTATCAGACAAATTTAGCAAACGCACTCGGTGAAAAGTTAACAAACAACTTCCAGTCTGAACACTTTGTATAAAAAAAAGATATCCTTGCCAAACACAGACCGATTTAAAAGCACAGAAAATGTTTGACACATGAAAATAAATTCTAACAAATAATTGACTACTTACTTTGCGTCATCATCTCCCAAACCAAGGTCAAAAATGCGTTTGGCTCCGAGTTCTTCCAACCTCTTGTCCACATATTTACCCATGGCATTGTAATGCTCGTACGTCTTGTTTCCCAGGGCAAAAACCTGCCAAAAAAAAAAAAATCAGGTATAACATTTATACCCTAAAACAAATTGGATGTCAATTTACACAAAAATATCTGCAGATGATAATTATTACAAAGTTGTTGTTTTTTTCCCGTAAAAGAACAAAAGGTTTAATAATGGTGTTACTATTATACTGTGTTCCAAATTATTATTATATTTTTCTTTCAGATTTTCCTAAAAGTCAATGCAGTCATCATCATTTTTTAAGTCATGAACTGTTATTTAATGAATTTGAATATTATTAAACAAACCTCCCAATGATAACTGTCATTTTTTCCAAATTATTACACATAACAGAGTTTTACAACATTTTATAGGTTCTTAATAACTGAAAATGCTTCTTTTTTTTTTTTAGTCGCAGCATTTTGAGGTCATAGTTACTGAAATTAAAAGCTATTTCAATCAAAATCATCTTGACAGGTCAAGTTAGATTTTAACAAAGGTACCCTTATGTGACAGCAGCTTCACAATTCTTGCATCTATTGACCTTGTGAGTTTTTGGACAGTTTCTGCTTGAATTTCTTTGCAGGATGTGTCAGAATAGCCTCCCAGAGCTGCTGTTTGGATGAGAACTGCCTCCCACCCTCTTAGATATTTTGCTTGAGGATGCTCCAAAGGTTCTCAATAGGTTTGAGTTGAGGAGGGGGGGGCACACCATGAGGTTCTCTTCTTTTATGCCCATAGCAGCCAATGATGCAGAGGTATTCCTTGCAGCATGAGGATGATTTTGTTACGTAAAGCACAGTTCTTTCTTTTGTACCATGGAAGAAAGGGGTCAGTCAGAACTTCCACATACTTTACAAAAGTCATTTTCACACTTCCAGGGACCTTAAAGGGGCTGACCAGCTCTATCCCATGATTCCACCCCAAAACCTCAAATATCTGTTTGCAACTTTGTAATGGCCTTTTTAGCAGCTGCTCTCTTAATCCGATGTTTTGTTTTTTTGTCACAACTTTACTCGTTGTGCCTTTATCTGCACGAACCCATGTGTGCTCTGAATCAGCAACAAATCTCTTCACAGTACGATAATCCCGCTAAAGTTTTCGTGAAATATCTAAGGTTTTAATACCTCGATCAAAGCATTGAACTATATCACACTTTTCGGTGAAATGGTATATTGCTTCCTTCATTGGGATCACACGGCAAACTAATTGGTCACAGAATGATTTCAGTGAACCAAAGAGATCTTGGGACACAATACCGTCCATGAATTCAATCGAAAAACAAAAAATGTAATCTTTATAACACTTAAATACAATTCACGTAATAATTTGGAACACGGTGTATACATATTATAATTTAAAAATGCAACAACGAAATTAAACAATATAAAACTCTTTTTTATAATCCTTTCTTTTGAGAAACTAAGTCAGAGGGACTGATGATGATGATGATGATGCTGATGATGATGATGATGACACGCATGACGATTGGCATTGAGCAGACACTTGCAGGGTCTTGTAAATAAAACTAAACTGGTCTTTGTGCAAACACTATATCACACTATAAGAAAGCATTCGATTTGATTCCTCAGGGTTGCTGGTCATTGCCTCGCACGTTGATACACACCAGTATCCGCTGAATAAGATTTATCTTTTATACACAATTGTTTCAATTTAAAAATCAAATATAAATACCCGTCTAAGAAAACACAGGTGGGAAACAGTTAATGAGTTACATGAGATCTCCTTTTTTTTTGTTCTACATTTGCGAGATTTGTTTTTCATGTGACAGATTATAGACAAATCATTATAAACGCCTTCCGAGTTCTGTCTGGGGTTCTTTTGTACCATTTTCATAAACTTTCGTTTATACACAAATTTGTTGTTTTTTTACATCACTCACGTATAATAGTACAAATGTAGATCCAACATTTGTAACAGCGGTCAACAAAATAATAAAACGTCACTTACATTGTTATTCAAAGAACAGATAAATCACCTTTCTTTTGACTATTGACTTATAGACTCGTAAAAGAACAACAATACTCACAGTGAAGTTAACTCCAGACAAGTCCTCGTCGTCATTCTCCTGTAGCCAATCGTAGAAGTCCTGGGCGTTATCCGTTGGGTCTCCCTCACCGTAGGTGGCCATGCAAAATATGGCTAGGGAGTTCTCGATCTCAGACAGACGGGACAGTTCACCCTGAAATAAATGGATAAATAAATACAAGTCTGACAATAAGAAGATAAATATAAACACGTTTACTGACGACAGATTATTACCATCTCGTACTCTTCCGGATCAGCAGCCATCCCCTTCATGCCGTAACGCTGGGCGTCCTTGGACAACCTGTTGGCGAACTCCTCTCCTGTGCCGGTCTGGGAGCCGTAGAAGACGATGATGTTCTTGCCCTGGTGGACGCAGAGAGACACTTTAAAACATTGATCCAACGACCTCGACAAATATAAATCCTCAAGAAAAACACCCACGCCAGAGTGACGAGGGTCATCCGTGTGCTTTTATGTGTCGATTGGAATTCCCATTTCCCAAAGGAACCCACCCGAGGAATTAATAAACTTATGTCTATCCATCTCACTCTGCTAGTGCAGAACGATTTTATTTGGTTGTAAATGCTCATCAACTTTAACGACAGAAAGTGATGATAAAAATACGTCATCTTATCGTCTGGTCTTTGCCAACACGTCAGGAACGGAATTCCGAATCGAATCGTCTTACAATGTATAAACGTGTACGTTGTAAGAGGATTTTGTTTCTATTATTGGGTTCAATTTTACAACTACTTTATTCTTCTGACAACGACGGGCCATGCAGCAAAAAAAAGCAAAGAAGTCAGACTGTGAGAAAAGGAAAAGCTTCTCTGAAGGACCAGCTGAAGGAGCAGCTGTGGGACACTCTTGTCCAAACACTTGCCTCGCCTAAGGGCAATGAATGTGAAAACCCAACTATCCTGACTTGCATGTTTCAAACGTTGAAGTCTTCCTCTCAAATATGCAGTAAGTCCCTCATCATGACCATATTTTGAAGTTATTACTATACAAAGTTCTCCCCCGTCTGAAATCTCAGCGAATGAGAGGTTACGAGAGAGAAAAATGCAACATAAAACGTAATAATGGGCTTCACCAAGATTTTGGTTCCAGAAAACCAAAGCGTTTTCAGTGGGCGGAGCTTAAGCACATTTTCTAATGTAAATATCTTTATTAAAAGAGAGTTTTGTACAAACGGACACATGCTGCACATTGAGAGGGAAAAAAACGCAGTAATTTAATTTGGACATGTTATTTACTTATGGAAATAAAAACGAGATGATCCCAGGTGATAGGAAAAAAATGATCATTTTATTGTTGAATATTAATAATAATAATACATTTTATTTTAAGGCGCCTTTCTTGGCACTCAAGGTCACCATACATACATACATATTTAGGCTGTTATGTTGCTGTGTTTTTATATATATATATATATATATATATATATATATATATATGTTTATACTGTGCACTTTTTTTGGGGGTACAAGGGAAGAATTTCATGGTACGTAGTACCTATGACAATAACTTCTATTAATTTTTAAAATGATTAAAAACTGCACCTTCAAGTTCTAGTGGCGTCCGTGAAGAGTTCGAGAGAGAAACTACTTATAGTCCTTCTCCTCAGCCGGACCTTCTAAAAAACAGTTCAATGATGTCTGCAACTTGTTCTCTGGGCACCTGAGGCGCAACTGCCAGGTGTGTGAAAAAACCCAAACTGTTTACTATGCAAGTAAACAGATCCTTGCTCTCATAAAACCAGGTAAAAAAAAAGCCTTTTTGGATTGTGTCTCTTGTATGGAACTCCATTCTTCTGTATGCGTCTAAACTCATATCTCCTCTCATCAGAGGGGTGACTTAGATTTAGAGTTCCAATCGACATTAGTCGTGGGCCACACGATGAGGAGAAGTCAAACTCAAAGCTTGAGGCGATTTTCTATGTGGAGTTTGGACACACCCCCCCCACCCTCCACCCCTATCCCTTGTTTGCCGACGATCTGTTCAGAGTGTCCTTCGCCTCTCGCACGAAGCTGGGATAGGCTCCAGCCCCACCCCCCGACCCGCGACCCCATTAAAGGAATCGGCGTTGAAAAAATGAATGAACATTACTTGTGCTCAATGAGCTTCGATGAACATGTTCCCACAGCAGTGATTTCACGATGACGTGAGCAGGAAGTGAACGTTAAACACTCACCGTCTTCTTCATTTTCTCAATGAAACTCGTTTCTCTGGTGGTGGGTGTTCTGCATAGACAAAATATCATATTGGTTAAACACTTCTTTTTTTTTTAAATGTGTGCAATTACATTTAGGAATTTGTCAAGTATTGTTACAACCATTTGATATTGTCAAACAAAGTGAATTCATTCTTACGTCATCATTTAGGCCAAAATAATTTACGGTCATAATTAGAATTATGACGACATAGAGGATGTTCTGAAGGATGTTAAGATCTGTGACTGAAGTACCGTTGGGAACATCAGTCCCCATAATGCACCACATGTGTGTGCGAGTCACAAACGCTCCTGCCAGGAGCATGTACTGTACAAAACTTTTACCTCATTTAAAAATACAGTATTGTACTTTAAGCAAGAGAAGAAAAAAAAAAAAAAGGTCGCTGCAGTGTTTAAAATGAAACTCTCTCCAAAATAGTGTTTTACTGTTAATTTAAATGTATTTTGGACCACAAAACAAAAAGAAATCAACAATTATTTGTTGGTTCTGTGACAATGCTAGTCATTTTAGGAACCCCTTAAACTAAAGCAGGGTTTAAAGAGGCACAGAGACCCCCGATACAAGACGAAGTGTAGTACTGACCTCTCAGCAGCATCTCGCTTATCTTCTGGCAGGAAGAAAACACAGCCCATGGCATGTAGCCCTGTAGCTCAACACAACCACTAGCACCCCTGGCTAGGCCACGCTGGGGACCACCAGACTTGATATCAAAAAGCTGGATGTCACAACAACGCAATGGAAAAAAGCGGCACTAGAGCAAACGCTCGGGGATTTGCAGAGTTGCCCTTTTGTTTTCACCTCGGAGGCTGAAACACAATCTGAAGTCAAACTCTTCCTGTGCAGCTCTCTGGAAACTGTTGCGTCGGCCCAGCTCTCTCTCACCAGAGAACACAAGCCTACAATCTCTGTCAGCCTCTGCCAAACGCTGAAAACACAATGGTGGGAAACTGACTTTCCCATAAAAATGTAGCAGAGCTGCAGACACACACATTTGAGTCGCACACAAAAAAAAGCAACACTGAAGCATTCTGGGGCTGAGGAAGCATTCCTTTTATCCCGCCCACTTTTCCTCTAGTCTGAAAGGTGTTACGAAAAAAAAAGTCTTCAAGATCCGTTCTAAAGCATTGGTTTGACATCAAGCAGAGCAACTCCTCCATGGACCATTAAAGGAGGGGGGGGATCCATGAATGGCAAGTTTTTTCAAAAGTGTCCCCCTGCCCCCCATCTCACTGGAGGAGAGTAGGGAATGTCATTGCTATGGCAACCTCATTTATCATATAAGGATTCCATTTGTGACATGGACGTACTCCAGTGACAGAGCTGTGCAGTTTAAGAAAAGAAAAAAAAAAGAAAAAAAGAAGAGCGAGAAAGCAGAAGAAAAAGTAAACCAGAGCCAAACAAAGGGCTGCTAGTTTTTGGCCCCAACTTTCCACCTTTTGGCAGGAGCTCAAAAACAGTTCAGCCTGCTTATTTGTTCTACCGGAATACTCCAAAATGGGCTCCGGATCCAAAACAAAAGCCGAGGAAAGACATGGAAGATCACGCCCCCTTTATAATAGTTAAGCAACCGCTGCTCCCCTTTAAGGGGAGGGGAGACCAGCTCCGTCGTTTCATGTTACCCGCCCTCCACAAACACCCAGTAATCGCCATTTACACAAACACACCATGATCTCAGGGGGCGACAAAAACAGCTGCAGCAGTCTGGAGAGAAAAATATTCAGGAAAAGACCCATAGAAGGGGGAGAAGAAAGGGGGATCTGAAAAGATTACGCAACCAAACTGATATGATACAAAAGCACTGACTACACAACCCTTACGTTCAGTGACCAAAACGATTCCACATTTAGTAAACAATTAAACAACACTTCTTGGAAAGCTCTGAGGGGGTTCATTGACGAGACCTCGTATCCAATTACAAAGATATATGAAAGTTGTCTTTTAGAAATGACAACAAATAAAGAGGTTATGTTTCATCTCACTGCATTCAACTTCAAACAAACTTACTGTCACACAGTACTTGTGACAGAAATAGATCCTACTAAGAAATCTATATTGGGGGGGGGGGGGGGGTGATTAAACCTAGTGCAGCAGTGACATATGTCAATAAGGTCACTTCTTTTTTAGTCCCAAAAAATAAGCTTTAGTCTTTAGTCAATATAGGTTTGAGCAAAGCTATGTCAACACACTTTAGCAAACAAATTCGCCGTTGGTTATGTGGCAGCAAAGATGCATATGAACTTTTATTTTTTTTAGAATGATTTAAGAAATTTGCAAACCGAGCCATGTGGATTGTGTTAAATTAATAACTTGTAGAGTCAAAGAACACGTCTGGTGGAGGCCGAAGGTCACTCCCGATGGAACATTGATAACATCGAATAAGCTCCTATCCACTTTTTTTGGGTTGTAAAAGAGAAAAAAAAAGAAATACATAAGGAGCAACAGTAACAGAAACTCTCTCTCCAAGCCGAAGGTAAAAAACTGCATTATAGCCGTTAAGAAAATAAAAACGCAATTTTATAAAAGGCAGGCAAATCTGGATTTACCAAAACTCACAAAAGATTTGTTTTTTAAGATGTTATGATCTTTTTTCCCCCCATTAATAACGGTAAACTAAATTCATCGTTAAAAGTATGAACATTTAAGATATAAAAGTGAACTATACTATTATTTAATAAGCATGTTTTAGCTCCATTTGCACTTAATTAAAAAGTTGTTAAACACTTCTTGTTTGTTGTTTATTTTATCTTCCATGTGATTATGTTCAGCTTACATTATATATAAAAAATAGTGAGATAAATTCTACATAAATCTCTTTCACAAAAACATCTTGTAAAAGCAAGATATGGAGTAGAAAAACATTCTAGACGTTTAGATTGGCCAGGATCTACTGTGGCCTCTTGGGGGGGGCGGGGGGGGGGGGTGGAAATGTTGGACTTACATTGTATCGAGCTTCTTGAATTCAGGAATGGGCTCCGGCTTCTTGCGGGACATGAACCAGTATATGAGAAGTCCTGCGATCAAGGAGAAGAGAAAAATGTCCAAGCTGCTGAAGAGGGACTCTTCTTCACCCGCCATGGCCTCGGTGTGAGTCGTGCTCTCGGGGTTCATATCCGCCATCTTGAACCAGTAACTGTTGGGGTGGGGGGAAAGAAAAAGAATAAATATATAAAGTATAATTTAAAAGTTCATTTTAATAATAATTTGGTTATTTTCTAGGCTTTTCTTTCCATCCTTGGAAAGCTCAGCTCCACCGGGTTTCCAATACTCAAAAATGTACACACATAACGCCATCAAAACTTGAGGCAAAGAATTGCCCTTTATGGAAAAAAACTTGCTTTGTACTAAGAACTGAGGTTCAAAGGTTTAATTTACACGTCATATCTTTAAATACAGACAGGGAAAGACAAGCTGCTTACGTCATCAGTGGATAGGAATACTGTTCCTGTAATCCAGAGACAGGATTGGGAATTAAGTAAGTAAGTAAGTAATTAAATTAGAAATTTATATTTGTAGATCGCTTTTCTAGACCAGGGTCACAAAGCGCTTAAACAATTAAAACAATACCCAATAAAATAGATGCTTAAAAAAGGTCAAGACAACACTGAGACAAACACAGGAGTCTCAGAGAATCAAGGAAAAGCCTGAACTAATAAAAGTGTCTTAAGCCAGTTCTTGAAGGAGTCAGTAGACGCCATCAAACAAAGAGGGAGAGGAAGATCCTTCCAAAGCTTAAGAGTCCAATAAACCAAAAAAAATGATCTCTAGTAGATGTGCAGAAGCATCTACAGCTTGTAACACACAATGGCTGCTCCTGTTGTGTGTCGTCTCAATACACTCTTTGTAAACTAGCGAAGAGCTTGTGAACAAGATCTTTATTTTACACTGACCTAGATGGGAACATGAGCTTCTTAGCCTGTGAGAGACTACACACGATTATGTTTCATTCAAAATTTTATGGCCGGACTCGGTTGACTTTAATGGTTAAGACTTCTGATTCATAAATGTGTAGCGAGGCGTGCCAACACAGGCGGGTACACAAACTACTGTGCGAGAGGTGAAACACTGCCGTGCGAATATGTATCTACGCACAATCAATAACTTGACACGTGAGAAATAAATCAAGTCGCAAACATGACAGAGATTAAAACCCCAAAGTGTGCCACAGGTTAACATCATTAAATGATTGCGTATAAAACTGTTAAAACGTTTCTTGGCATAGAAACATGACACAATACTTGAAGTCGGGAGGAGTGGGAATGTCTATGGAGTGGAAATGTTATGTAACCCTGAAAACATGTTTGAAGCTTAATGACCCGAATCTACTCGAGATAGAAAAATATACACCTCAAAAAGCGATTCTTATCTTTGTGTACTCTTGCTAGAAAGGGGCTGGAATGTGGAAAAGGGCTCAAGCAAACTCTTGTAACAAAGAGTGCAGAACAAACAGCATTGCATGTTCCAATTGGATTATAAAAACATTGATGCTTGTCTAACATATTCACAATGATCCCAAGGGGATAAGAAGTCTGAGATGGGTCTATGAAAAAACGCCTTTAAATCTGAAAGACTATGCACAATATTGAACAGTGATAGAGATGCTACCGTGTCAAAAGCTCTTCTGACTCTAAAGATCTCTGTGAGACTTTGTTTCATCCCATCTCAACTGCCTCTTCCTGGACCACAAGGTACAAAAGTGATATAAAAAGAAGAGGAACAAGTCATAATAACAGGCATCATCTATAATGTGCAATTTGGACACCATTATACCAGTTCAAAAAACATAAAATACTAAAAATAATAAAAGAAATAGACCAAAGGTTGACTTTAAAAGGCTAATTTCTTACCTTCCTAACTTAAATGAGTAAAATAATAAGATCATGTTGGAAAGTGACACCAGTAAAGACTACAGAGATGTTCTGAAAATATATTTTTATTTAGCAGCAACTACAAAAGTTTGTTAAAGTGATAGCTCACCCAAAATTCAAACTTCACCCATTTTCTACTCACCCTCATGTCGACTACGAGTTGGGATAATTTGCATAGTAATCCACCATCATTTTAGAGTTATAGGCAACAAAAAGTTAGTTCATTTTAATGTAGCGTATGAAGCTCAGTGGTCTTCGTCCAAAATGACACTTAAAAACATAGATTCTTCTCGTCTTTAACGTCGCTCGTGTGTTGCCTCCACAAGAGGAATTGTTCCAGAAAAATAAACAAGCCTGTATTTAAAACTTGTTAAATAATAAATATCGCGAGCGCTTCAAGGGTGCACACAGTCTGCTGTACACATTGGAAGCGCTCGCGATATTTAACCGGAGTACATCCTGTCTGTATAACTTTTTAACTATTCTTTCATATTCTGCTACAAGTTTAGGAGGGACATGACTGTCGAGCACCACAGAGGTATTTGGATCTTTTTAAGTTTGTCTTTTAGGAGGAAGATAAAGACAACCTTGCTCCAGTCGCTACATTAATATAGACATGTATTTTTGTCTCTAAAAAGGAACAGATCACTCTGGAAATAATGCCAACCCTTAGTCGTCATGTGGGGGAAAATGAGTGAAATTTGAATTTTGGTTTAGCATTAACCATCATGGAGATTCAGACCAAAATCATCAAGATTCAAACCTTACGTTAATAACCTTAACTTAGTAAGTAAGTTTAGACCTAGACTTTAGATCTTTATCTTTAGACTTAGATTGTATCATCTTGTTCTTTCTTTTTATTTCTCTTTGTTCTTGTTTTGTTCTTATTTTATCTAGATTTATTTTTCATGAAAAATTGCTGTATTTGCTGTGGCTATTGGAAAAAACAGTTTCCCGAAGGAGACCTCCTGAGGGATCAATAAAGTTCTTCCTTACCTCACCACACCTTAAGTAAGTAAATTATATTTGTAGAGAGCTTTTCCAGAGCAGAGTCACAAACCGCTTAAACAATCAAAACAATATTTAATAAAATATGTGCTTGAAGCGTCAAAACAACACCAAGACAGAACACAGGAGTCTCAGAGAATCAAGGAAAATAAATAAATAAATTTATATAATATTATTAAATAAAAAAAATGAATAGAATAAAAATAAGGTTTTTGATAAAGCCTCACTTCTTAGTGAAAATGTTTAATAATATTTAAATAATTGATCCTATAAACAGGGGAAATAAATTGCTTTATTCTCGCCAGTTGTTGGACACATTGTAAGTTTAATACAAATGACTTACAAATTAGCTTTCGATCGATTTCAGAATCATTTGGTGATGTTGGTTCAATGCCATGAATAACAAGGAGAAAAGTTCTCAAGGTTGACGTTTCCACAGAAACGAGTGGATCCGACACAGAGTTCATCCCCAGGGTTCACGCATCGAGTCCGCGCTTTACTTCTACTAAATTTGCCTATTTTTGGAGAACCCTCGTTTGACAATTCAACGCGGATTAACAACGCGAAATTAGGTCGAAATTGCGTTCAAAAAAAAAGTGCACATTCGTCGACATAGTATTCGTCTTACCTTCTGCTCTAAATTCACGTCCACTGACTCCACAGTTCTCGCAATGCGGAAGTTGATTAAACGTCACGCTGGAATATACCAACGTAACAACACGGGGGGGGGGGGTACACTTATACAACAGTCCCAAACAATGCAAATCGTTTTGGATTTCAAACTTATTGTAAGGAAAATGTTATTGTTCCTTTTAAGATTTATCTGCAGTTCGTATCGCTGATTTGTATATAATTATATTTATATATACGTTTTGCGAAGTGGTTCGGTCCAGACTATTACCTAATGCAACGGTGTGCAAATGTCAGCCGCTGTAATAAATGAATAGGAACAGGGTTCACGGTTATATAATCCTGCTTCAGAGGACCACGCAGGGTTCAACCCGAGAACTGTGTCGAAGGCTAGGTTGGAAGGTTGCTAGGTTTCTTTTTTTGATTTCTTGTTTTTGTAGCGACTGCCAAGGACACGTGACCGATAACAGCACGTCCGACAAACTTTTGCAGATGAAGCACATTTTGGTTTGACCTGGAAAACACTTTAAGTTTGGACAGCATACATATATTTGAATTGTTTTTTAAAGCAGACTGTTAAAGTACCAAATACTAACTAAAACGCACTCAAATAGCACAGACCTCCGGCAAACATTTTTAACCCATATAGTGACTATCACATCATTATTGTCATATATCTTTGTTTTATTTATAATAAATCGTACATTTTTTGCACTTTGAAATAGCTTGACATCAGTATTGTCAAAAATGATCTGGAGCTTGTAACTTGTAGTTAATACAAAACTCTGCAGCGAGAATTCTGACCTGCTCTAGTAGAAGAACTCACATTTCTCCGATCCTTAAAACTCTTCACTGGCTTCCAGTTTCTTTCAGGATCAACTTTAAAATTCTGGTTCTTACTTTCAGATCTATTCATGGTCAGACTCCTCCTAACATCACTGATCTGATCCAGACTTACACCCCAGCTCGGGCTCTGAGGTCTGTGGATCAGAATCTACTTATGGTTCCTGAACACGTTTCAGGACCAGAGGAGAGAAATCCTTCCAGGCTGTTGCTCCTAAGCTTTGGAACGATCTTCCTCTCCCTCTGTGTTTGATGATCTACTGACTCCTTCAAGAAATAACTCCTGTGTTTGTCTCTGTGTTATCTTGACCTTTAAAGTATATACTTTATTGAGTATTGTTTTGATTGTTTAAGCGCTTTGTGACCCTGGTCTGGAAAAGCGATATATAAATACAAATTACTTACTTACTTACTTGCACAACGCTGTAGAAACCGTTAAGGGTTGAAACAATTTAAAATACCACCATTAGGTTATTCATGTTAAAGTTTAAAGTAGTCAAATGTTAAACAAAGAGTGCACATGTTAAAAATAAAAATAATTATACTACAATAAAAATTATAATTAAAACAATAATAATACAAAGAAGATTGAAGTCGTTTATAATTTTTGTAACTGTTTCCAAACTGTAAAATGAAATGAACACATTGGAAACACAAAAACTGCACACACAATGTTTCAAAGCAAGTTGATTGTCACATTTATTTTGCCTCAACACAACAGACTTTTAATTCAACGTTAATTGTGATGGTCGACTTGTAATGAAGGCGTTATATACGGTAAACCGGGGTTGTTTCGGTACTTTACATGATCCTTATTATTATATTTATTAAAGAGTCTTTTGTTTCTGGTTCCGTCTCTTGAACTTCTGCCTCACCACAGCAAGAGTTGTGAAGAAGTTTCCCATGAACAGCACCAGAAAACACAGTCCACACATCAGAACCTGGAAGATGATCAAACGGAAATGAGTCTCTCAGCTTTTTCATTATTATTATTTTTTTCCTGAATTAAAACAATGAATGATTTTTACAAGAATTCGCAGCACCGGACAAGTAGAAATACAGAAAAATAACAAGGTGACGTAGGAACATTTGAGAAGTGTGGGAGAGCTGACCTGCCATTCTTTACACTCCTGTAGTTGAGCCATTCGGAAGAGAGACACACTATTGTAGAGCTGCCAAAACTTCAACAAAAAATACTCATTATTGATTCACGCTGATTATTCTCAAAATTCAAGAGTTTTTTTTAATTTTCATTAACCAGCTTTGAATAATGCAGGAGAACTACATTTTTTTTGTACTGACAAAACTCACATGGCCTAAAAAGAGGAAGGGCAGAAGAAACGTCAATCCTTTCCACATCCATGACTGGAATCCCTCTGAAAAAAGCGGAACGAAAGATTTGTGCAACGTAACGGTACAAATCGCAGATATGACTCTTTTTGTGTAAGTTTGAAAAAATCTATGTTATGACAAAGCGTTTTATCAGAAGTGTCTCCTTTTTTTTAATACAGGTTTTATTTGTATTATAAATAAATAAATCCTGGTTTTGCACGACTGTTCCAGGAATAACTGGATTCTCACCCACGGTTAGATCCATGTTGTGTCTCTCTCCCAGAGCTCTGAGTCTGTAGAGACATCCGCTCTGATAGTAGCACTGCAGACACTGAACAAAACCTGTGGGACACAGAAGTCAACACCTTTAAAAAAAAAAAAGGCTTCGAATGCTTAAACTTGAGCTTTTTTCCATCCTTACTTTGATATAAAGAGTAGGCAAGGAACTGGTTCCTGAAGATCTTGTACTGGTTGCCATCAGGCCTTTGGTTGAAGAGAGAGCACACATGAGGTGAGGTGAGTGAGGTTGAATGCTCCTCGACTCACCATGTCAGCATGACGCCGGACAGGAACGCAGAGATGTAGTGATGAAAGACCCACCATCCTTTAATTCTAGGGGAAGATATTTTTGCTCATTTTTAATATGTCTTAGTGAAGAAAAGATGAAGCGCCGAAGGTGTCTCACCTGGAGCCGTTAGTGATGAGGATGCTTTCTCTGACCGTTAATGTGCAGTAATACCAGACCAGCAGGAAGTTGAGAATGGCGTCCAGAAACCTTTAATATTCAAAGACAGGTCTTAAATAAATAGATTGAGACATATTCTGGGAACTATAATGCAACTATCTATCTATCTATCCATCCATCCATCCATCCATCCATCCATCCATCCATCCATCCATCCATCCATCCATCCATCCATCCATCCATCCATCCATCCATCCATCCTTCCATCCTTCCATCCATCCATCCATCCATCCATCCATCCATCCATCCATCCATCCATCCATCCATCCATCCATCCATCCATCCAACCAGTTTCCTTTAATTATTACATGTCTTGTTTAATGGTTAACAAGCTGCTGGATATACTTAAAAAAATGTATATTCAAAAAATATATATTTGAATATTCCTTTCTAGGGTTAATTCATATTTTTTCAGTTATATTATTTCGGTTCTATGGAAAACTTATAAAATGTTAACCAAATGTTCCTTCGCTTGGGAAAATAAACATACATGGCTGGAGGGCTTAGAGAGAGCATTTCATAACCTGTAGTTTGTTATATGTTGTACATAACTGTGTAACACATAAGATACTTTTTCCCTTCTATATATTCTTCAAATATTTCCCTTGAAACAAAGGAATATATATTGTTAATAGAGATTGTTTGAATATACAATAAAAAAAAATGGAAAAAAATCTTAATTATGGAGAGAAAATGCATTAATAATTATAAATAAATACAAATATAGGATAACATGTATAACAGTAATATGCATAATATTTTTGGAAAAGAATGGTTTTGAATTAGGTCGAACACTTTTACCTGTAGCTGACAAAAAAGTAGAAGACGAAGGAGAAGAACAGCAGGATGACTGTCAAGTGCAGCTTAAACTTCTCGTACTCATCCTTGTAGGCAAATCTGAGAGAAACAAATAATCATTTGGAGTCAAACAACAGAATTTTTTTTAAAATAAACAATAATTATCTTAGTAGTTTATTCATCAAAATTTAAATCGGACATTTTTGGCACTAGATGGCGCTGTTTCACTCGGGAAGACACCTCGTTTTTTTTATTAATGGCTACTATGTTTGTGACAGGTATTGTTGAATTAATTAATCAATTATATAATATTTCTAGTTGCTTTTATATAGCTCCCGTCTTACCTGATGGTGACGTGGGATATATTGTCTGTCAAATACATATCACCACATTTTGGTTACACTCTTTCTAACCCTTAACCTTGTTCTTTAACAAATGGTAAACAATGGATAGTTGTACTTACTTTGACTGTTTGCTGAGAAGTGTGACGTCAACATTCCCAAGAACAAGACTGAGATAAAGACTGCAACATAAAAAAAAAAAAGTCTTCTTTTTATTATTTCTAATGGTGATATTCCCAGCATTATCTGTGGTGTGAGAATCAGTAAGTTTTTTATTACCCATTTCTTTTAGGAAGAAAAGACTCCATTTCATTCAAGGAGTTTTCTTGTGTCCTGATTAATTGTTTCTTTTCCTCTAAGCTCTTTCCATCTTCAAACAATCCAACGTTCCTGCTTTGGAAAGAAAAATAAAATGAAAGAAATTAATGGTATGATTATTGCTGACTCTTCACAACTTTTTTGATTGTCGGTTTCTGCAGTGTCAGTTGGTCAGAATCTCCTTTGACCGGATCAATCATTTCTCAAGTCCGATAAATAACTTGTTTGTGTGTTCAGATGTTTACTTCTTCACGAGCTGCGACATCTCCTTGAGCCGTTTTCTCTGCTGTGAAATAGCCGACGAGCAACTCTGCTGGAGTTTGGAGATTTCATCGAGTTTCTGCAGGTACAGTTTGTGTGTCTCCTGGAAGACAGCAACAACATTGTTGTTTTTTATCATGAGAAATGTTGTGTAGATGTATTACCAACGCATTATCATATGTTAGAAGAATCCTGTTATAGTAGTTAAATAGTAAATCCATTTTGAAAAAAAAGTTGTCTTACCTGAGCTTGTTGATACTCCACCTCCAGACTTTTACAATCCTCAAGGACATTTTGTAAACCCTGCGACATGATTCAAACTAAACTCTTAACAATCTGTTGAAATTGCTTAAATAAAAAAAAAGACTGCATCGAGTCAAAGCCTCTAATCTTGAAGGTGCGTCTCTGTTTCGTGTCATTGCACATAGTTTATTGCAGAAAGTGAACTTTGACTGGTACAGATTATCTTTTATCTTCTAGAAAGAGCTCTGTGGGATTATCATCATGCAACGTTTTCTAACGCTGTCACAGTTCATTCCTCAAGGGCCACATTGAGGAATATATACATATATACATATATATAATAAGGCCCTGCTGAGGACAAACATAATAGTAGTATTTATTTATATTATTCATTGCTAGTATGTAAATGTGATTTGTTTAAGGGCTTTTGTGCTATGCTTTTGTCATTTTTGTGAGTATGTATTGCCTCTTAAAAATATTTAAGTTTATTTATTATTATTTAATTTTCTAAAATGTGGCCTCTGAGGAAATGTAACTGTCCACCACTCTTATACATGGTCCGGCTATTATAATGATGATTATATAAAACGTATTAATATAATAACAACAACAACAATAATAATAATAATAATAATAATAATAATAATAATAATAATAATAATAATAATAATAATAATAATAATAATAATAATAATAATAATAATAAAGTATACAATATACTGTATGTCCAGGAGATGGCGCTGTTGCACTGTTGATAATGAAATTACGCAGTAAAGAATTGCTGGCGAAATAGCTTATGGTAGCCGACGTAATATAAATATATATATAAATAAATAAATTATGGTGTACAAAGTGTCCTACAATCGTATAGGAAAAATTTTATTCGCTTATTTAAAAAAAAGTTTTTAAAAAATCGCGGTGGCAGCGCGTGACGTCATCACGCAGGAAGTACCCGGACCGAAATACACACGCCTGTGTTTTTGTTTGGAACAGCAGTACTACGTACATTTAATCGTTTGAAAAACGACACTTTTAGGGGAATTTGGGGGGTTATGGTGACTTCAATGAATTGTTGAAACGAGACAATTTTGGACGGAGGTAAGATGAGTAAGCGAGTTAGCTAGCAATAGCATAATAATAATAATATCACCTCCACCTGTCATTGTAAAGACACTGTTTTTTGCTCAGGTACATAAAACGTACAACAGATCGTGGTGTTAAAAGTTTAGTGTAATGAAGATCGCGTTCATGCTTTTCGTTGATCATTCATTTATGGATTCGTCAATGAACAAGTTCATTTCTCCATTTGAGTTTGAAACATGGGTTAAAACACACGTGCAGGGGAAATATTTTTCCTTCTTATTATTGTGTTGGCAACTAGAAATTGGACTGGAAACACATTTTCTTCCTGATAATATTTTAAAGTTTTAAAAAGTTTGTTGTACACTCTTTATTTTCATGAATTACTGAACCATTTATATCTGTCTCTCTATCGCCTCATGATAGTCATGTAAACTTTGACATCTATTACCGTACGATCAGAATGATTTGATGACTTTGTTTTTCCTAGCTCCATGAAACATGTGTGCCGCCGTCTACGTCCTGTCGACAGTGACTGGTTATGTCCTCACATCAGCCCTGCTGCTCAAATGTCCCACCCTCCTTCACCGCAAGAAGAAAGAGACGTTTCGAAGCAGACATATTTCCCATCGAGGAGGTGAGACACATCCGACCCTTTTGCCCTTTTTTCAATCAGTTTTATTGCTTATTTATTTCTTCACTTTAATTCATATACTTATATATACAATATATTTCTTCAAGTGTTTTTCTAGCCCACTTTAGCTTCCTGTAGAAAAATAAAAAATCATTTTTCTTTCTTCTTGGGTCACCAGGCGCCGGTGAAAACCTGGAAAACACCATGTCAGCTTTCAAACAGTGAGTGCAAACTGTCTTATTGGATTTTGAGTTTGATCATGACTGACGTTCATTATCGTCTCTCTGTTGCAGCGCCGTGTCTCTCGGCACAGACATGCTGGAACTGGACTGTCACCTGACGAAAGACGAGCAGGTGGTGGTGTCACATGACCCACACCTGGCGAGGGCGACCGGGATCGATGCTCACATCTCTGACTTGGCCTTTGCTGTGTGTAAACGTTCATTTTCGTTTCATGCAAGAATCATCTCTGTCGTTTTACACCAACTTTGAATGTATTGAAAACCACTTATTGATGATCTTACTAATATTCTTAATGATAATTGTTCAATCCTGTATAGATTTGAATCAGAAAACTTTCATTGCTACACAACAGTGGAATTTGTTGTGGTTGCATTACAGAAGATAATCATTTAATAATAGGAATTAAATATTTAATGATGTAATAGGAATTAATATCGTCTGTATTGCTGTTTGCTAATTGGAAAAACAATTTCCAGAAGGAGACCTCCTGAGGGATCAATAAAGTTCAATCTATCTATCTATCTATCTAAATAAAAAGAGATTAATGAATTAAAACACAATACAAAATAAAAGAAGAGACATTGCCATAATAATATCATTTAAATAATTAATTAATAATAATAATTAAATCATAAAATGAAAGATAATACATTTAATTATTACTTTTTTAAATTATTCTAATAGTAATTATTACTCATATCAAGTAAGTAAGTACAACACAAGTTGTGAAAAAATGTAGATAGAATAAAAGTGATATGGGTGATAATAAAAATCAGAAAGAGAAATTATAACGATAATAATAATATAAAAAATATAGATAAAACCACAAAAACAAGCTCGCCTACAAGAGTATTTTGATTCATTTATTAACTAAACAGATCCCAGATTCAGGTGCTTGTTTCTGATTAGTAATATTGACAGAGGATCACCTTGACCTTTAGGGCACATCACTCACGCTGACAGCTTGTTGTTTACAACAATCAAACTGACCCTACAGTGACCCTTCTTACTGTGACCTTTCCAGGAGCTCCCCCCATACCTCTGCAAGCTGGGTGTTACGTTTCAGAGAGGTGAGTATGAGGAGGTCATATCTGCACCTGAACCTTTGTGGAGCTCGGTTTGTTTAGATTCAGAAGATGCAGAACCAGCTGGATCTTATTCTGACCTTGTCTTGCACAGAATGCTTCTGCGAGGGGGCCCAGAACGAGCGCATCCCTCTCCTCAAGGACGTTTTTGACGCCTTCCCCAACACGCCCATCAATATTGACATCAAGGCCAATGACGACAAACTCATCAAGAAGGTCAGCAGTGTCTCACACTCTGTCTCCGAAAACCTCCGATATCTGACTTGTGTTTTCAAATGAGTTCATTGAGTTTTGAATTACTTCTCCAGGATGTTGAATTTATAGTTGGGTTTTACCTTCTTATATAAACAAATAGTCCTGCGGTCTCCATAGCTAGTGTTACACCTGCACTTCTTTTACCTGCCACTGTGTGTCACTGCAGGGCGACCTTATGTGTTTCCGCTTTATCTGTATATTTTTCAATATTTTTATTTACTTTATGCAAAATGCAGACTGACAAAATGTATATAAATCCTCCCAGCTGCCCCTGGTCCATGTTCCATTGATATCAAACATTTTCAAGCGTTTTAAATGTTTTAACATCTTTCAGGTGTCTGAGCTGGTGGTGAAGTACGACAGAGAACACCTGACGGTTTGGGGTAACGCCAGTAACAAGATTATCAAGAAGTGTTACAAAGAGGTAAGAATGCTCGCAACCTCATCTGTGTAGAAATGTTCCCTCACTCAGTTTGAAGGTAGACTATGAAGCGTATCAATGCGATTGTCGTCCTTGTAGAACCCACGGGTTCCGCTGCTCTTCAGCCTCCCCAGAGTCCTGCAGCTGGTCTGCCTCTTCTACACTGGACTTCTGCCGTTCGTTCCTCTCAAAGAGCAGTTTTTGGAGATCCCCATGCCCTCCATCGTTACCAAGCAAGTACACCTTTTTCCATATCCTCTAAGTGCCAAGTTTCTGGCTTCTTCTTTCATGGCTACTTAGATGATCGATAAAGAGGGAAAGAAACTGCCTCCTGATAGAAGCTGAGATCTTGATGACATCAGCTGAAATCTTTATTCCTTCTACCATAAATGCCATAAAAGCTGAGTCACTCTCAGAATACTCGACCACACAGGCGGTTAAAACCTCAGTGAAAAAATCTTTATCATGGATTTTATCCTCTATTAATGTTCATATTAAAGTCCTCCTTGATTCCTTCAGTTCTTTTTGGGCTTAATGTCGAGTCTGCTTAAAAACTGAATTCTCTCTCTGGAAAAACTGTTTAAACTTCAATAATAAGATTAAATATAGGATCAGAATCCTAACAACCCTGTCTGGCACCCTGAGTAGCTGGGACCCGTTAGAGGAATGGAAAAAAACATAATAAATGAATGTTTCTTTCATATGAGATGATTCCTGGGAGGTATTAATGAAAAAAATCTTTTTTTCAAATATTATAGGAATAAATGACCAAAAAATATATATGTTTTACTTAAACCATGAGCATAAACGTAGGCACACCATGAAATAATACATTTATTTTATCTGCGCTATAATGTCATATCAAAGACACTGACAATCTTTGAGGCAAGGTTGATGTGAATGGACAGATAAAGGTCATCAAGTATCACCATTTATAATAAGAACGGTTTAATAACTTGCACAAAAAGTGGAAAAAAAGGATAATTTTGATTTAATGTTCAATCATATCATCCACAGACTGAGGCATCCAAACAGTTTAACAAGGAGTCAACGCTTCATCACCTACTTGGCAGACACGTGAGTGGATTCTTATTCTTTGTCTTGATCGTGTCACATAAGGATGATTTCAGCTCCTGAACTGGAGTGGAGCAGCGACACACACTGATGGACGTCTGAGTAAAAACTGTGTTGTTTCTTCCCTGCAGCTTGTTAATGAGGAAGACCTTGTTCAACCACCTGACGGCCAGAGGAATACAGGTAAATATTGACCAATATTGAGAAATGCAGCCGACGTCCAGAGGCATGAAAATGCATTTAAGGCAATATTGTGATTCATCACCAACGCATCCAATGTCCAAAAAGGGGGGAAAAGATCAGAAAAACACATTGTTTTATTGATGTTTATATATAATTTTCTTCTATTAAGGCTGTGTCATAGTCCAAGAAACAGGTTTTCATGTGGTCTCATGAATAAATGATTCCCCTCTTAGGAGCACTGATGTAATCACACTCCTAGAACCTTTTAGTGGTTTATCAGCTAATTCTCGATAGTGACTTGTTGAAGAGTCTCTGGGTCCGCTCAGGTGGTTTTCAAGCGTGATCATGCGCTCACCTGCTCCCTCCTCTGGTCTCAGGTCTACATCTGGGTGCTCAACGACGAGGAGGACTTCCAGAGGGCGTTCGATTTAGGAGCCACGGGAGTTATGACAGATTTTCCCACCCGGCTCAAGGACTTCATGGACCGGAACGGCATTTCTAAGCCCTAGTGACCTGCCAGAATCCAGCCCCACACACACACACACACAACACTGATTATCCCTCGGTGTAACCGACCCACCAAAGCCAACCAACTCCCCTCTGCTGTGTGAGCGAGGCGACAGAGGAAGTGGCAGCCCACAGGAACCAGTCGGTCTGCTGCCTTAGATGGCCTGTGAAAGTTGTTCTAAAGTGTTTCTGAGGATTAACCACTGTTTTATTACCGTCTCAAATGTCTACTTTTATGTTGACTATCATTTTGTACGACCATCGTGGAAAGCACATTACATAATCATTACACAATGATTGTCAATACCTGTGTGTCATCATACCACACCGGCAGTTTTGTGTGTACATTGTCTTTATATTCTTCAGAGATTGTTGTTGAAATCATTAATAAAATAATTTAAAAATACTTTTTTTTTCTGTATTTTGTAGTGCAAAGTGTGTATTAACATTTTAGATAAATAATAATTATTACACCTGTTAACCATCTTTTTTTTTGCGTAATATTACGTTTTGTTGATTTAATGAAATAGGAATTAAATATGATTTAAGACTTTCTAACACGTTTCTGGTGGCGCTTAAATGAAGAAGAAAATAAAAATAGGTATTTCTTTCTCAACTCTTATCTTCCAGGAAGAGACTACGTGTAAAAACACACGTCAATAATCATCCACCTACGAGTTCAAGTAAACTTTTGTGTCCTGTTACTTTAAAAGTTATTAGCGGCTGCTTCTGACCAATCATCGCGGTGTTGCTATGCCTTATCGGCGTTTTGATTGGTTAACCTTCCTGTCAGTCACTTGTACAACCAAAGACGACATGTTTGACTGCGATAATCAGTCAGGACGATTTGGTTAAAAGATCACGATATTCTTTGCTTTCTGAAATTTCATTTACGTTAAATATAAAAATGCGGAAAATTATACAATACGAAATGTTTCAATGGTCTACTAAAAGCTAGTAGGGTTTACAGAAAGTATTAATAAAAAAACGTTTTTAATGTGTGTTACTTTTAATTGAACGCTTGACATAAATCCATATTCTAACCTGCGCGTTATCCAATGGTTCATCAAATTTCAGTTTTGAAATGATTGTGTAAGATTATAAAAAATAAACTCAAATACCGCTTACCCGGAAGTGCGCGGAGGGGCATCATCTCACCCCGGCTGACGCTCGCACACTCTCTGCCTCCTCCTCCGAACTCTTCTGGGCATCGTTGCGCGTCAAAACATTGCGTCTCTGCAGGACTTGCCAGGACCAGACACGAGAGGAAATTCGCCTGGAAAGAGGAATGCGAGACAGTCTTCAGGATTGGCACCAGCATTAGGAGGGTGAAAAAAAAACACGAGGAGGTGCGACATTTTCTCGTCTACGTGGAGATCTTTCCTTTTTCTTCTGTAAAAGGTAAACATCTTTTTTTTTTTCTTCTTTTATTTTTTATTTTATTTCACTGTCACGCACTTTCTTGTTCAATCGTGTCTTGTTCTGGAGTCGATGACATAAAAGAAAGAAGCATTTAGGTCAAGAAACTTGAGCGGATGCGCGCAGGAGTTATTTTCAGGACACGTTTGTTGTGATGGTTCATTGACGTCATCACTGATCGATCGATGACTGTGATCACCGATAACGATCACGTTACTGATGAGGATCAGCTGTTTTGTCCACAGTGGGTCAAAGCCATTGCAGATGTTAAAGCGCTTACATGTGTGTGTGTGTCTATGTGTGTGTGTGTGATACTGATCTGAGACATCCCTGCCATCTGGACTCAGTGTGGTGGCTGAAGTTCTGCCCCAGATAAAGTGCGCCACTGCCTGTGACCTGATTCATACCCACAATAAACACACATCGAGCCTCTTTACATCCTCTTTTGGGGGTGATACGTTGCACCAAGGGAAGGTGGGTCTGAGTGGAGGGGGTTTTGCTGAATCAGCAAGGAGGAGAGAAGTCACCTCTGAACTTGTTGTGATGTGTTTAAGTGCAGAGCAGACGGTTATTGATCAGGATCGAAGATGGAGGTCAGAGACTTGAAAGGAGGGGGAAAGTAGTCGATAAGAGATCACTTAGAATATGAAAAAAGTAAACACGTGTGGTACTTCAATATGTTTGTATGATTATTTATCTCAAAACATTGAGAACATATACATCTAAACATTAAGTGTCAACAAGTTTTATCAGTTGGGACAAAGTGTGAATCACCCAAAATCAAAAACACCAAATCTAAGTCCGTTAAAAAAGGTCCTCTTGAAGTATCTCCGGGACGAATGTAGGCGTCAGCAGTTATGCAGACGATGCACTGATCCGTTTTGCAAAAAAAAAAAGTGAGTTAAGCCAAAAGGCAAAAAAAAGATGGTGGGTACAGGCCTACCAAAAATAAGTTTTTCTTAACGGGTTCTGGACTCTCTCTTTGAGGGGGGAAAAGCTTTGTCATCTGGGAGAGGCTCGGAGTAGAGCAGAATGATAATGATGCCACCAGGGGGGCCTCGCTGGTGAGGTGTCGATGTCTCTCGGCTGGACTTGGAACCTTTCGGGGTTCCTTTGGGAAGAGCTAGACAACGTAGCTGGGGAGAGGAAAGTCTGGCCTCTTTCTGCTGAAGCTGCTGCCCCCGCGACGCAATCTCAGAGAAGTTGGAAGTGAAGTTAAGAAATGTAATTAATCCAAAATAATATTTAATTATAATACAATTCATAAATAGTCTTTTAAAAATAGTAAAAAAAAATACATTTTATTGCTTGATTAAAATATTTTACCTCAGGAATTATGTTTAATTAGATGCTACAGTACTCCATTATCTAAAGTTCAGAGCTCAGGCTAAAAATAAATCTCATTTCTAATGCTTATTCTTTTTCTAGGGATATTTTCTCAGTCCATCGTCTGAATGTCTTAATTTCTAGAAAATCCACCGGAGAAACCAAAAGTTATTTTTCACTGATCAATATGTAAAAAAAAAAAATAGATTTCACTAGTATTTTCTGTCTCTTCGACGCTAACGTTTCTTCTTCTGTCTGCGTAGCGTAGACAACTGTGTGCATGGCAACAGTAACCAGACGCACACACACACCTTGCGATGTTTGTGCATCCATGGCCGAGATGGAGTGTGTGAGGGAGGAGAGAGAGTCTCTTCTCACTCGCTGATGTCATACTGCTGTTTGCCTGCTGGCCTTCTTGTAGCTCTGAAGAGGAGAGAGTACATGAAGTGCCCAATTCGTGACGCCCTGCTTGAGCGAGAGAGAGAGAGAGAGAGAAAGGAGGCGCAGGAGGGATGGAGGGGGGGGTACTCTCCTTTGTGTCACATGATCAAGACGTTTTGATCTACGCCATGTCCCCGTTTGACTCGCGTCATCTCTGGATGTGGCGTTCGGTTCCCCCCCCAGAGTCCCACCGCTCTCCATCATTGTCAGAAAGAGCCGCAGCAGCATCACTGTGTTACGTAACAAAGGTTGTGGATGTTGCTGTGTTGCGGGACCAGAGAGCTTTTTTTGGTGCTGGTGAGGCTCGTGGCATGTCTGCTTTTGTGATGACACCCAGAAAACACCAGAAGGGACTGAACCGTGACCTGGAACAACGGATGCAGAGAGAGAGAAAGTGACAGCACAAAATAAAAAATAAAAGCCAATCGGACGACAAACACTGAAACATTTTTAACAATTATCATCAACTATTTATAATAATTTGAAGCACTAGTACTATTTAAATTCTAAATTAAAAGTTTGTTTTACTAAATAATTAAATACAATCAAAATAAATATATATTTTTTATAAACATAGAGTTTGATATTGTAATTCTAATAATTCAATAATAAACGTTCTATATGCAATACTTTTTAATCCATAGCCTTTTCAATTCAATATAATAAGGTGGCTATGATAGTGTAATGATAGACTAATCCAATCGAGCCCAGAGCCACTCTGACATTTTAATTTCAAACCAAGCATTAGTTTCTGTCATTAGTTTCGCTTATCTTCAATCTTATTGTTGCTCTGGAATCCACCACAATGAATTGACGTCTTCGTCGTCATGTGATCGTCGGCGCGTCGCATGATTGGCTGAAACTTTGAGCAGCTCTGTAGTATTTTTCTATTGTCTGGTTGGATTACTTTACTGTTATATACAATCTCAATAACAAATTTAAAAATATTGAATTTTGAAAATGTATTTCCTCTGTCACCCAGAATCTACTACGAATACTTGCTACGTATTATAGTCATTATAAAACGTGTTTATAGTGTTTAAAAAACAAATGTACATTTTACATTTTTAACTAATACACCATCAATACTGCATAAAAATGACTTCTTATGTTCATTTGTTTTATTCTGTCTATATCCTTTATTGGCTCGACCTATCACAGCATCTTAGGATGAGAGACAAAATGTGGGGGTACCACTAAATGTTGATGTCAGTATTGGGCTGAAAAATACTGTCCCTTTGGCCTTAATGGCCCCTTAAGCCACCGGTTTCTGATACACTGTGAGGTGGAAGAAGCATCATCATTGAAACATCTGAGACTTGTCAGAGTTATATTTAAGTTATTGTTGTGTTTGTTTGTATACAAGTCGGCCATTTTGTTTTCACCTGTCTATTAGCAATCCTGGTGTGAGAATGACATTGACACCATCTCATACTGAGCAGCTAGTTTTCTGTGATGAAGCTATATTTGTAGTGTGTATTAGACTGTTTCATTGTTGAAGTTTGTATTAGTGTGTATCTTTGTTGAAGTGTGTGTCATTGTGTGTCAACATGGAGGTGTGAATCAGTGTTTGAGCGTGTAAAAGTGTGTCAATAGTTGATGACGCTGATCGAGGTAAACAAAGATTAATAAGGAAACCGTTTGACAAAAATGCTAATGCTAACTCCATGTTGCTAATCACTGAAATAAGCATGTTGGCTAACATTCATTGGCGTCATGCTACAAGCTAGAAATAATTGAAATAATGGTAGTTTATGGCTCTTAAAAAACACAAACCTTTTTTTGTAATTCTTGGAAAACTGACTTTGGTGAAAAGTGTATTAAGATCTGTTGGGTCTCGTTTCGACCTGTAGCGATGACTAACTCTCTTTAGACACGATCTTCTGAATGTTGACTTTAACCACCAGGAAAACCTCACTATAAATGGTGTTGGAAGTAGGATAGTGTTTTCAGTGTCTCACGTGAATGAGTGTGAAAGAAAAAGATCAAGCTAGCGCAGAATGCTAGCGTGTCTGCTGGTTAATCAAGCTAAAGACAAAAGGTTGTATACTTTACACGTATGGTGTCAAAAGTAGGATTTGTATGAAGATCCCAGAGGAAAAAAATGGTTTCATTGAAATATTTACATTACAAAATGTGACTCTTCATTTTTCTGGATAGATGAAATCTTGTTTACCGTAACCACGCCCACTCTGCTGTGATTGGTCAAACATCAACGTCACCAGGGGTTAACAATCCCAGAAGTCTCCACCCCCAAGGCCCTCGTTGTATAAACAAAGCAGGCATGATAGCTGCTGGCTGAGGAGGAGCGAAATCATTATTATCTCATAATGGACTCCGCTTTCGTAACCTCTCGTTCGCCGAGATTTCAGACGGGGGAGAACTTTATAAAGTTATATGTTCAAAACATGGTCATTATGAGGGACTTAATGTATCTTGGAGAAGAAGATTTAAACATTTGAGTGAGTCAGGAGAGTTGGGTTTTCACACGAGTTGACCTTTAACCCTTGTGTTGTCTCTGGGTCAAGGTGATTGACATACATCAGTACTATCATTAGCATCGCGCCGGGGCGCAACACACGCAGAATGACAGTCGAGTTTCTGATTTAAATAACCTGACTTTAATCCGGCCTAGAGCTTGTAAATAAATAACTTTTTTTTTAATTTGATTGGTAGGAGGATCATACACCAGTTGCTGACACACACTGGTTTTTGTGTATGTGTGGGCCTGTGTCAGGGGTCAGCCTCGTCGACTGCACCGAGCGTGTCTTTGTGCCACGATCCCACGCGGCTGGCAGAGAGTCAGAGCGGGGTAAACAAGGGCATGTCTCTCATTTATTTATATCTCCCGCTGCTTCCCGTCATCACCGGAGCCTCCGCCGCTCCCTGAGTCACACTGGAGATACTGTCCTCGAGTGGAGGACCATGTTCTACATGATGAAGCCAGTTCATGACAGTCATAGTAACTGGTCATTGAAGTCACACTAGTCACATAAGTAAATAAGTAATAGTTATTTGTAATAGTTCTGAAAGTAAAAAACTGAATTTTAAAATGGATCCTGAAACTGGCAGCCAGTGAAGAGTTTTAAGGATCGGGGAAATGTGAGTTCTTCTACTAGAGCGGGTCAGAATTTTGTATTAACTGCAGGCGAGACAGCCCCTTCTTGTTTAGACACTAATAAAAACTATTGCACAGTATATATTAGGGGCGGGATGTACGGGTAACCTATGATTAGATAATGTGGGTTTGGTCCCCGAAAATTATAATATCACGATACACAATATCTGCAACATTTTATATTTAGTAAGACATTTTATCTACAATAAATTACCATAATTTGACTGAAAAAGAAAAACTGCAAAAGCCAACCTTAACCACTGTAGAATTTACAATTAACGTACAATAAAGAACATTAAAATAGAAGTGCAATAGTATTATAGTATTGAATAGAATAATATAATTAAATTATTGAGGGGTGTGTATTCGAACAAATTTATCACGATAAGATGAAATTATTTGAAAACAAAATATGTCTAAACATCACCTTTAAAAGCTTCTGGAGTCCACTGTATCCTCTCGTCCTCAGTCACCCCAAGGATCTCGCGGGGAATTCCCTTAGCTGCGTAGGACATGATGACTGCTGCCATCTTGCGGCTGGAAGTTTAATTGCAACACAAACATGAACAAATGCAGTGATTATTTCAACGTTAATTGTACTTTAAAAATCTTTTTTTTGTTGGTTTTGTTTCGTTTTACACACAATTGAATATCACCATATAACTGTGTATCGATATATCCTCGCATCCTTATATACCATGCGATTAATCGCAATTAATTCAGGCAATAATGCAATTCATTTTATGGTAGCACAGGCCAAGAAATAACCCCTTGTTACTGCTGCGTCATCCACGGGTCGTCCTGACCAGGGGACTACTTTGAATCTTGACTTTAAGTCGACACATATTTATCGCGACCCCCCCCCCCTCCTGCATCCTGGCTCCCGGGTCGACCCACTAATCTCCTCAGTCAGCAGGAGCACAAGTATTCGAAGGGTTATCGTGGAGCGAGTCTTGCACGAGCCTCACAGTTGTGCTGGACTAAGCTGATTATCTCTCATAGACCTGAACACAGCCTTGCTCTCAATAGAGTGAATGAGAACAGCTACAGTTGCAATGGTGCAGAAAAAACAAAACAAACTGAATGTGACTGTTTTTGTTTGACAAAAGTGTTTCAGCTGTTGTTCTTGTGCAGCCACGTGCTCGTGAAGCATCACTGTCGCTTTGAAATAACCTTCATTTTGATCATCACTACGGGGAATTTTACGGGTAAAATAATGCAATCATATACTTTTCTAAATAAACCATCTTCAACTTCACAAACTTGTCGCTCACAAGGTCAGTTTACAGCCTTCGGGATTAAATTCTGCAGCCGTTCGTGCTTTTTCTGTTGCTGGAAACTTACTAATTTAATTGAATTGATTCAATGTAATTTAATTTACTTAATTAAATTATTTGGTTTATTAATTTCATTCTTTTTTGACTACTTTAATGTATGATCAATGGAAGTATATCATTGCAGTTAGAATATTAAATTGTTGGATTTAGAACGTAAGTAAGTAAGTAAGTAAGTAAGTAATTTTTATTTGTAATGCGCTTTTCTAATGTGAAAAAATTCAACTTTTAGTAAAAAAATTTAAAAAA
The DNA here is from genome assembly GCF_982586985.1 of Callionymus lyra. Classification (NCBI taxonomy): domain Eukaryota; kingdom Metazoa; phylum Chordata; class Actinopteri; order Syngnathiformes; family Callionymidae; genus Callionymus; species Callionymus lyra. Next base: position 15,877,197 of record NC_141824.1, on the reverse strand, counting down.
TTCTGTTGTTCAATGATGAAAGGTTTTATTATTATATTATTAGAATAAAAATTGAATTTTCTTTTACACATTTAGTTTGATATTCTAATTCTAACCTTTTTTTTTCTTCTAAATTAGGTATTTTTTAATTGGTAAACATTAAATTAAATCAAATATATGTTTGGATAATAGTGCCACCAGACAATACCAAAAGAGCATCGATCTACTCGATCGAACTTTCAGCCAATCAATCGACATGCAGATGATCACATGACCACAAAGAATCAGGCCTTAAATATATAATATCAGATTCCAAACAACAGTATTGTCAGCTGCACTATTATACCAACATTTTCATGCTTTTTAAACACTTACCTAATGACATCTTATTTTCTTTTATTCATCTCATTTTGTTTAAATAATATTTATTTTGTTCATTATATTCTAAACACAACAAAACCAGAACACTAAAACAAGAGTAAGATTTACATTTTCTTGTAAGCTCTTGTAGTATCCGGGGCCTCAACCCACGTGTGACCCCGCGGCCACACCTTGAATTGAATTTTAAAGTAAGTTAACTCGTGTTCTAGGCAGCGACGAAGGTGTTCAGCGGGTTACATAACCTGAGAGAATTAAAAATGTATAACGGTAGCTTGTCTTTGCGGTCGTAACGCCAGCAGTTCAGGAAGCAGCCGTGACACACCTGTTCCCTGTCGCTCAGGTGTTCACCTCCCGACCCACCGCCCACCACGGCCCTCACCTGTGTGTTGCGGTGCTTCCCTTGTGAGCCCACCTGGGCTGGCAGTCCCTTCTTGCACCGCCCGCCGACGCCACCCATGGTCAGGATGACGCGCTCCAAGACGTTCCAGGCGTACCTGCCCAGCTGCCACCGGACGTACAGCTGCATCCACTGCCGGGCTCACCTGGCCAACCACGACGAGCTCATCTCCAAGGTAACCAGTCATTGAGCAGATTAATCCAGTCAATTTACCACAAATCTTAAGGTGTTTTGTTTGGGATCTCGGTGACATCAGAATATTGAATGGTAGAATTTATGTATGTTTAATGTAATAATTGAATGTGTGAACTCTGTCTTTTTCCCCCCAAATAATGTATTTGACAAAAAACATTACAAAAAGTTTTATACATAGAGTTTGATAGTCTTATTTTAATCATTCAAAAATATGTTTTCTAAATTCAACATTTTTTAATTTGTGGCCTTTTCAATTCAATATAAAATGTTTGTATATTGTCGCTTTAGAAATAACTGAAATAAAAATGTAAATATAGAAAGGTTTAATGTTTTTTATTGAATCATTAGATTCAATAGTTTCTATATTTAAGGTTAACATTTAAATTTAATAATCATCTCATAAGATTATGAACGACAACAAAATACAATTCTTTTTATACAGTTTTATATTCTTATTCAAATGAAATAAAAATAGGTTTTCTTAATACATTTAAAAAAAAAATGGTATTGTCTGGTGACACCATTATACCATTTTTTTTAATATTGAATTGATTAGTCTACGAATTAAAAATATTGATTTTAGAATAATAATAATTTAATTATTTATTTTCATTTTTGGAATGAATATAACAAACAATATGTTTTATTTATTTGGGGAAAATATTAATTTATTTAAATTTAATAATAAAGAAACAAAAAAACGAATTAAACCTTTCAATATTGAAATTATTCCATTATATAATATATAAAAAAGGCCTAAAAAGGAATACAACATTTCAATTGAAAATAAAAAGTTTCAACATTTAAAATGTTAAATTAAACCAATATTCTGATGGCACTGATATACTTCCATAGTTTTGAACCCTAAAAAAAATGTGATTCATCTTTCCACAAAATAATTTCTACCTTTTTTTAATCTTTATCTTTCACTTTTCCTTGTGCAGTCGTTCCAGGGCAGCCAGGGCAGGGCCTACCTCTTCAACTCAGTGTGAGTATCCACACTGTTTCACCTGGTAAACAACATGTCTTCCTTAAAAATCTCTTCCTATCCTTCTATACTCGAGATATACTGTGCAATCTTGCTCCCAGCATTTGGGAGAGTGAGTGGGAGTGAGCGTCTGACTCACTCTCCCGGGCACCTACACCACATACGAGTGAGCTTTGAATCTTGCTTGTGTTACAGAGTGAACGTGGGGTGTGGTCCGGCCGAGGAGAGGGTCCTGCTCACGGGTCTGCACGCCGTCGCCGACATCTACTGCGAGAACTGCAAGACCACCCTGGGCTGGAAATACGTGAGTCCTTGTCCTTGTCCTTGTCCGGTGTCGTTCCCAGCACACGCTGATAAACTGGGAGGTCACTTTAATAGCGCGCCCTAATTCTATTTGCACCCTTATTATATTTGGACCCGCCCGCGGGGGTCAAAGTCAGGGATGCGTCCATTATTAGATCCACTTCTCGGAGGGTTTTTTCCCCCCACGTCATCATCAATTCAGTGTCTAATAGAAGTGGAAGACATGGGAGATTTATTTTTACTTAAGTTGACCCACGTTGGTAGCAATTTAAGGTAACAATGACGCACAAGGATTAGCATGTTAACTCCTTTAGCGAGAGTTAGTTTGTTGCTATTAGAACTATGACTGTTTATCTTATAATAACGTCTGTTTTTGAGTTTATTTATTAATACTTATTTCACTAGAAGTAACTCTAATTTGATACTATCTCTATTTCTTACTTTAGCACCATCAGCTATAATCTGGTTTATTCTCCAGAATTGTCTGTCGCCCCGAGTTGAGAAGAATTGATGGATTTTCCAATTTATTTTGTTAGTTTTTTAGCTAGAAGATTAAAGTATATATTTATAGGCTCACCCAAAAATTAATTATACTCATTTATAATTTGTAATTTGTGTCCTTTTTGGAGTTTTGGAAAGAAATGTATGTCCATGATAATGTAGCGACCGGGGCTCACTCATTTTTGACCAAAAAGACACTTAATAACATCCAAATGACTCCATGGTTCTCGTCTGTAATGTCCCTCTTGTATTGTAGCCTTTACATGAGGAATTAATCCGAAAAAAGTGAGAAAAGTCTTTTTTAAATTTAAGATTAATTTTAGATGATGTTGCTAGGCTAGTTGCTACGCTAGCTTCATCTTCATCCAAAAATGACGCACTTAAAATCATCCAGACACCTCCATTCTGCTCGTCTATTAAGTCCATCTTGTCTGGAAGCCTCGACAGGAGAAATTGTTCCTAAAAATACCTTAACAAGTCTATATTTTAAGCTTGTTTTTAGCTGACGTTGCTAGGCTAGTTGCTACGCTAACTTCATCTTCATCCAAAAATGACGCACTTAAAATCATCCAAACACCTCCATTCTGCTCGTCTATTAAGTCCATCTTACCTGGAAGCCTCGACAGTAAAAATTGTTCCTAAAAAATACTTAAACAAGTCTGTATTTTAAGCTTGTTTTTAGCGGAATATCAAGACACCGGAAGCTTTAATTTCCTTCTGTAACTCCAAAAAGACACAGATTACTCTGAAAATAATCCCAACCCTTAGCCGACAGGAGGGTGAGTAGAAAATGAGTGAACTTTGAATATCCGGTAAAACTATCCCATTAAGTGAACATTTAAGGAAAGTATCATCGCAATCGCATCTATCTTGTGGCACTAAACGAAATCTGATCCAGTGAATGTTGCTGTCGACCCAGAATAGAAGGTTTGATTACACTTCCGTGCACTGCTTCTCACTCGCCCCTGCATTTAGAACAATCCGCTACTGGTACTGAAATAAAATTTGTAGTTTTTTAAATCCAAAATAATCAGTGTTTAGTGATCACATACATTTTCTCTAAACCCCTTTCAACAGCTTTTACAATTGTGGGGAAAAAATGTAATTAAATCCATGAGTTGGACATAAAAGCTACATCAGGAAGTGGTTAAAATGAATTTGAGAAACCTTTGCTCAAGTAGTGTTTACGTCTGAATCTAAAGTGTCCGAACACATGGAAAAGTAGCACCGGAAGCGACAGGTAATGCATTCATCAGGCGTTATCTTTGAACACAAACTGGAAGCACACATGTTAACAGCCTGCGTTCATCAGCCCGGTCCAGCAGCTGTTAGCTCAGCAGCGACCAGAGATCTCACAGAGGTGTTGACACGCACGCCTTCAACAAAAGTCTTGTTGTTGTGGCCTCTGAGCAGGGCCCTGGTACCCATGATCCCTTCAACCTTGAACCGCTCACACCCGCTCCAGGGTAAATTTAGTTTCCTGGAGAAAGACGGCAACACAGAACCCACTGGAGCTGCTGTCGATCTGGGTTTCAGAATAAAGATGACTTGAGTGTTTCAATAACTGAGGTCTCGTAATGACAGGAAAATTATAGCAGAGAATCTATCGTATCTAACTTATCTACTGTATCTACTGTATCTACTGTATCTGTCATATCTATCCTATCCATCTATCCACATATCCATTTAATTATCTATTGTATATTTCATACCTATCTTATCCATATATCTAATCTATCCAATCCATCTACTGTATCTGTCCTATCTATCGTACCTATTGTATCATCGTATCTAACATATCTATCCTATCTATCGTATTTATCATACCTATTCAATCTACTTATCGTATCTACCGTACCTATTCTACATATCGTATCCATCTTATCTAACGTATCTATCGTACCTATCGTATCTATCCTATCTACATATCGTATCTATCGTATCCATCTTATCTAACGTATCTATCGTACCTATCGTATCTATCCTATCTACATATTGTATCTATCGTATCCATCGTATCCATCCTATCTATCCTATCTATCCTATCTATCCTATCTACATATCATATCTATTGTATCCATCGTATCTATACTATCTATACTATCTATCCTATCTACATATCGTATCTATCGTATCCATCGTACCAATCGTATCTATCCTATCTACATATCGTATCTATCGTATCCATCGTATCCATTGTATCTATCGTACCTATCGTATCTATCCTATCTATCCTATCTACATATCATATCTATCGTATCCTATCTACATATCGTCCCTATCATATCTATCCTATCTATCCTATCTACATATCGTATCTATCCTATCTATCCTATCTACATATCGTATCTATCGTATCTATCCTATCTACATATCGTATCTATCGTAACCTATCCTATCTACATATCGTATCTAACATATCTAACCTATCTACATATCGTATCTATCCTATCGTATCTATCGTAACCTATCCTATCTATCCTATCTACATATCGTATCTATCGTAACCTATCCTATCTACATATCGTATCTAACGTATCTAACCTATCTACATATCGTATCTATCCTATCTACATATCGTATCTATCCTATCTACATATCGTATCTATCGTATCTATCGTAACCTATCCTATCTATCCTATCTACATATCGTATCTATCCTATCTACATATCGTATCTATCGTATATATCGTAACCTATCCTATCTATCCTATCTACATATCGTACCTATTGTACCTATCGTATCTATCGTATCTATCCTATCTACATATCGTATCTATCCTTTCTACATATCATATCAATCGTATCTATCGTACCTTTTGTATCTATCGTATCTATCGTACCGATCGTATCTATCGTATCTATCGTATCTATCGTATCTATCGTATCTATCGTATCTAACGTACCTATCGAATCTATCGTATATCCTATCTACATAACGTATCTTTCGCATCTATCGTATCTAATGTATCTATCGTATCTAACGTATCTATCCTATCTGTATATCATATCTAACACATCTAACGTATTTCACATATCGTATCTATCCTTCTAATCTATCCTATTGATCTATCTATTTATCATATCTATCTACTGTATCTGTCTTATCTAAAATGTTACACAGGATTTGCATCTTCAACCAAAAAATGTTCCACTTAAATTTGCATCTTGTTCTCTGTCTACATTCTTCTGGAATTTCCGTCTTCACAGCTTACGTGAAAAAAACCTGCAAATATTTGCTGACTAACGCTCTTTGCAGGGTCTTGTGAAGTTTAAACCTTTGGCAGATACTTGGTGTTTGAAATGGACATTCTTGCCCAGTTTTTTTGGTTCAGCTCGCTCCGTTACATAAGAGCTTCCGTTAAGCCAGGACATGCCAGGGTCAAGGATTGTCCCGAGGATGCTTCCAATAGTCATCGCCGCCACCCTCTCCTGTCAGTGATATCATTCTGTGGCCATGTGTCATCGGAACTAACGCTCGTGTCCTCCTGCAGGAACACGCCTTCGAGAGCAGCCAGAAGTACAAGGAGGGCAAGTTCATTATCGAGCTGGCCCACATGATAAAGGACAATGGCTGGGACTGACGGGAAGAGCCGGGCCAGGACACTGCAGCATCCAAGAAGAAAAGGGGAGGCTGGACAAAAAAAAAAAATCGGGTTGATAAGTGGGTGGTAAGGGGGGAGGGTGGGGGAGGGAGGGTGACATGGTGGGTTAGTGTGTGACTTTGGTTTGGCTGATTTACCATTAACATCTCTAACTCTCTTCCCAAACCCACTGCAAAACCTGATCTCGGTCCCCCAGCCATTAAAGTCCCCCGCTTGCCCGAGGGCTGGACCGTAAGAAAACAGCCACCCTGGGCTAGATGCCGAACAACAAGGCGGCTACAGGTCTCGTTTTATTGTTAAAGGTGGTCAGAAATCAGCCCCCCCACCCCCTCTCTCTAAAACAACCGAAAAAAAATAACCTTCTTAGGGTGTCTGTCAACGAGCTACTTGGCACAGGTGGCCCCGGCCCCCGGGTGGGGCTTGAAGCGCCGACATTCCCAGCTTGAACGAGATGACCTAAGATGATTATAGAAATCCAGCTGATTGGAGTAGTGCCAGCTGGGCCGGCGATGGGGCCCGGCGCCAAAAGGCTTGGCACAGAGGGCCCCCGAGGCACATGGGTAGTTGGTGGGTGGATCGCTAGCTCACCAGGACGGGACGGGAGGGGGGGGGCTGATCCTGATCCTGTTATACAGAAGCTCTAATGGCTTCTGGCAGGGGATCCGCTCCATGTCTTGTCAGCTAATGTGGCGACACGGTGAGACGGCCCAGATCAGCTCGTCCCAAAAAACCTCACAGGTATTTTGGAAGTACCCGAAGTAAAGTGATCCGAGCCGACCCGTCTTTTGTTTCCCGTGTCAGACGCATCTTCGACTTCTTGTGTTACTTGATGATCCTTTACAGACAAATGTGACTCAGGTTCGTTCCTCTTCGGTGAGAGAGCCACCCTGCACTTGACGGCGAAAAAAAAAAAAAAACCCTTTACTGTTCCCCCACTTCATTTTCAAGAACAGGTTCACGACCCCCATTGCATGACTGGTTCCGTGGGCTTCGGGACTGAGAATGTAAAACATGGAGGACTTTTTTCGAACCGCAGAGGCGTGTTTACTGTAGATATGTAAAAGTATTTTTGGGGGGGCTAAAAAGGAATCCATCGGGACATTTGAGGAAAAAAAAGTGCACTGGATGAATTTGCTTGTTTATTTATTTATATCGAATGTAACAACATCTTATCTACTTCAGTTTTTGCTAGTCTCCATTAGCAAGCGTTGTTAGCACAGGAACAACAAGTGGCCCCGAGTGTCAATCTTCTTGGACGAAAACCGACCTTCATTTCTTTTAGGTTATTAGTTGGACTTTTGACAAATTTCCCCCCCAGACGAGTCTTTTGTTAACCAAATCTAAAAAGCAGCTGTGATTTTGATTACCCAGCACAACCAAAGAACCCACCCATGGAGGATAAACTGACCAAACAGATGTTTGAAGAGGGTGTGCAGCTGAACAGCCAAGGTTGACTATAGCCTTTCTCTCTGTGATGATATAAATATATAGTCAGATATATATATGGAAATATTCATATATATTTATGGACTTATTCTAGTGACTGTATTCTGCAGGAGGATAACCATTCTTTTTGACCTCAGTGTTACAGAGTATATATATATAAATATATATATATACAGTATATATATATATAGTGTTTACGTGTTGTGTTCTCTCTAAAATCCATTTGATGATGAATGAATATGATTTAGGTCATGTCAGGCATTCTCTCCGGTTCCCCACATTGGCTGGACAAAAACTACTTTTTTACTGAAAAATGTTTCAATTTTAATGTCTTTTGTAAAAGAGGATGCTGATGTTGACTATGTATCATTGGATCTTCATCTAATAAATTGCACCTTGATATCGGACCGGACTCTGTTCTCGCTCTACTGTATACAAATTTGTGTGAAACCATTATTTTAATAATGAAGAAATATGATCTAGCATATTAGCATGTGCTGCCACCACAAAACAATCCTGCGTTGTGTTTACAACACAGCTAGTTAGAATCATTTTGATTGACCTTACTCTTAGTTTTTAATAAGATTTAGTTAGCTAGCATTTATCTAGTTACGGTAAGTTCACTATTATCAATATCATTACACGGCTATAGATCTGCAACTAGCTTGATCTGAACAAAATTTGGCTTGGTTAGCTTCTGTTTAGTTGGTGTCAGATAACCTCAGTTTAGCTAACTTTCCTTTAGCTAGCTAGCCTACTTGGCTTTAATTCATCGAACATTAGTTTGATAAACTTCACCACAGTTAGCATCACATTTTTTCTGGTTCAACAAACTACATCTTTATTGGCTTTAGCTAGGCTAGCTTAAATTCAAATAAACATAAGTTCAATAAGCTTGAATTATGATAACAACCTTCACTTAATTCTAGTTTAGTTAGTTTCAGGTGAAGCAGCGCCAATTAGCTTCTATTAAGCTAGCTTAGTTCAAAAGGCTTCTAGTTAAAACTACTTTAGTTAACCTCAGTTTGGTTAGCAGATCACTTAGCTTTAACTTAGTTACCATTAATTGATTTTACAAATGGACTTCAAGTTAGTTAGCATAAGCACATTGTTCAGGTTACTTACTTCACCAATCACAGCTAGGAGATAAGATAGCATCATTTAGCCACTGCTAAGTTAGCTTAAAATGTTGTGGTTGCCAAATAACTTAACTAGAGTTCAACCAAAATGAGATAACAATCATGACAATAATATTCCTCAGCTTAGCAAGCTTGCTAATGTAGGTTTATTAGCTTCACTGAGTTAGCTTCTGCTGACTCTTCACCACAAATACAAGTTGTTTGTCTTCAGGTAAACATATTCAGATCATGGTCTCGCTACACAATCCAATTACTGTTGTTGTGTTTCTCTGGTCGGTGAGGTCAGGACCAGAAGCTAATCTCTCATAATAACAACCGCCCAGGAGTGCTCGCGCTAATTTCCCCTCTGGGTCCTGACAAGAGTGTGGGCACAAAGTATTATTGTGTTCCAACCATGGAGACTCTTTTCATCTCCATGGTAACAAGGACCAGATCACACAGCAGGACTGATGCCGAGGCCACCGTTAATAAAACTGCTTTGATGAGCTGATAGAACTGTATCTTAGCAGGTTTTCAATGGAGTTATGTCAGTGCCGTCAGAATATTAAATCTTTTGATTTGAGTGTCTATTAAATTTATTTCTGTTTGTACAAAACTCTCTTTTCATTGAAATATTTACAAAAGAAAATGCGTCGTTTTTCTGGAGATTAACTCACGTTTAAAGTAACCACGGCCACTCTGCTGTGATTGGTCAAACATCAAGGTTCGTTACCACACGTCATCAATCCCAAGTGTCTCCATCTCCAAGGGACTTGTTGTATAAACAAAGTGGGGCATGATTACAGCTGGCTGGAAGAGGAGTGAAGCCATTATTACATCATAATGGACTACGCTCTCGTAACCTCTCGTTCGCTGAGACTTCAGAAGGGGGAAGAACTTTATGAAGTAATAAGTTCAAGAGAGTCAAGAGTAGGGTTTTCACATTAGTTGCCCTTTAATCTTTGAATATGTTTTAATGATTCATTGAATTTTTAATATATATATATATAAAGGTTAAATTTGTGATTTCTATTGAACTATTTAATTAAATATATTGAAAGGTAAATCTTTTTTTTCTTCCCCTTTTTGATTTCAATTAAAAGTTTCATGTTTTTTTTACTCAACTAATTTCAACTGCCAATTCTTTTTCTAATTTTAAAGGTTTTTAATTCATAGCCTTTAAATTTATAATATCTATTATCCACTATTATATTAACATTTAATACTGAAAACAAAATAAAAATAATTAAATATATTTGATTTTTTTAAATTAATCAAATTAGAATATCAAACTGTAGGTGTGAACATTGAAAAAAAAAGTATAGTCTTTGAAGTTCAATTATTAGAAATAAATTAAATGAAATTCTTGTATTCACTAAAAAAAAAGGAACATTTTCAAAACGATAAAAAAAAGTTTCCACAAAAGTTAAATGTTTGACATTCAACATTCTGATGGCACTGATGTACTTCCACAGTACTGTGTGTGGAGAAGCGTGATGAGTTGGCGAAGCACAAACGCACACCTGTTAGTCATAAACGTGTGAAACTTCCTGTCACGTGCTCAGTGTTTTCACGACTAGTTACATCTTCGCTTCTCTTCCTTCTTCCTTCTTCCCTCCTTCATCTTCTCCGTCGTGTTGTTTCCAACCATCCGTCTGTTTTGCTTCTCTCTGTCCGACTTGGCCGGTCGCTCCAAAATATCACTGCAGCAGATGGTGCTGTGTTTGCATTGGGCCGGGTCTCCTAGCAACCGTTCGCTCTCTCCTTTTATATGAAGCGGTGGAGTTCGGTGTCGTCCATTTTTTTTTGCCGGGGCCCGTCGAGCCCACCCACCCCTCATCTGTGCCGACTGACCCGACGCCTGGCGCTGCCTCTGGTGTAGAAGTAGGGCAGGAGGCCTGTCTGTCTGCGTCACTCTGTCTGTCTGGATTGTCCAAGCCATGTTTTGATAGAATCAAAAAAAAGGCTGTGGGTGTCTGACCCAGATCTAGACTGATGTTCACACATGTCGGCAGGAGATCACATCTGGGTCAGGCTGGATTGAAAGATTTACTCAATCATGCTGGGAACCCACTTACAGGCCCTTTTCTTTTTTTTTGCCACTTATGGATCCAAGTGTTTCCATTTGAAATCCCCTCAGCAAGAAGTGTTATACCTGAAGTAGAGTTTTATCAAGTATAGTAAGTATACTAATGTAAATTTACTTTAGGTGTACTAAAAGTACATTCATTTGATACTTTTTGGGACTAATATTTCAAGTTACTAGAAGCATACTTTCAAGTATACTCATCTCTCGGTACACTCTCTGTGTCTATAGTTTACAGAACCATACTCAAGTACACTCAAAATACACTATACTCTATACTACCAATGCAGCCAAGTGGTTTGAAAGCAAGTCTACTGGACTGTGTAGAGTTCTAGGAAGATGTTTCGAACCAGGAACTTCAATTGAAGAAGATTCTCGGGAGTAGAGGTGAAATGTTTTTTTCCTGGAACTCTACACAGTCCAGGATTTGACCCGCATTAGAAACCACTAGATAACCATGACGTGGATGAATTAGAACCTTTACGGACAGATACTACCAATGTACTGGGTATATACATCTAGCGTGTATTTTGGTAACCTTGGTAACCTTAAGTCTCCCGGGTATATCTGACCACTAGTCCACTATTGTCACCTGTAGCTTCCGCCGTTTGAAAGTACTTAACATATTTTCCTTTCAATAATTGAACGAAAACACAGACAAGTACACGGTCATGTTTTCAATACAATTACAAAACCCTCATTAAGGGGACTAGAACTAGATCAATTAAAAAAGTTCAACTTTTCCCTTTTTTCTGTCTTTAAGGTACATAAAGGTTAACAAGGAACATACTATTTTATATAAACCTGAACTCCAGCACTACAATAATCATACACATAAAGATGTATATATATATATATATATATAATATATATATATATATATATATATATATAATGGGGGTAATACCTCAAAGCAAATGTGTGTATCTAACACAAACACCAAAAGTTGGGTTTCTCCCACCCATCACCCATAATCCTTTGCACAGTTAACTTTTGGATCACCACAACAACATAGTTGCCCAAAGAAAAAAGTAGTACACAGTACTTATACAAGGTAAACTTCAGATATACTACTTTATTATAGCGGCCACTAGATGGCAGCAGTCATCACATCCTCTGCAGCTAAAGAACAAAGAAATCCTACTTGATCCAAGCCATGACTGAGGACGAGGGGATGCAGTTGACTGCAGCAACCAAAAAAAAACGCCCAAATAGTTTAATAGTTGCCTTATCTGGTGTATAGAAAGGTTTGTTTAGCGTCCAGTATTGATGACATCATTTAGGCACATAATGTTAAACATTGTTCGAAGTAAGAGTGGATCAGGTGCACTGCGAGAATTGGATCTGTCATAGATTTAATGTTTTTTATTGTTATAAAACGTTTAATTATATTAAAAAATGTAACTAAACTTGACTGAAACAAGCATCTTGACATGTCAAGAGTCACAGGCTAATGTTACTCCAAAGAAAAACAAAGCGACTTTCAGACAGTAATAATCAATAGAAGAGAAATTATATTAATTTGTTTTTTGCAAAAAAAAAAAGGTCTCACGAACCGGTTCAGGTCCCCGGACCAGGAGTTTTTAACCCCCTGTAATAAATGACCCTTGACTTGAGGCCTGAGTTTCGGACAGTGATGGTCGCTATAATCTTTTATTGCGATCAGCGTCGAGTTTCCATCACACTCTGTCCTTCCAAAACACGTCAATCACCAGAGTTTCCTCGTATCGGTTGTTTGTGAGAACAGATGTTCAGGAACAAACACGTGAAGAAGCCTCTAATGGATGAGCAACCATCCATCACAGACACAGAACTGACACTACTTGAGTGTTACTGTGATGATCCTCCACTTACATCCTGTCCGATTTTTTCCAAAACACAAACATGTGACGCCGCAAATATTTATGAAGTGCTTCGCACGAATTGGCAGCCGATCAGGTGCTCCGGGTCCCTGAGAGACGGCCCGGGATGGTGTGGACTTGTTTGCTCACTTGGTGGGGAATGTTCACGCTCGTCCATCTGCAGTGACCTCATTAGTGTGTGATGGAGGGGTTCGTAAACAAGCAACACAAAGTTCTCTCTTAGGGCCGATGTTGACACTACGACGGCATCGGACGTCGACAGTCGAGCGATTGTGTCGTTTAGAAAAACACTCTGATGAGAGAGCAGCAGCTGATGAACATGAAGAAACAACATAGGAAGAAAATAAGAACAAGATGAAGAACAACATGAAGAACATCACAAGAAGAAGATGAAGAACAACATGAAGAAAGACATAAACAACAACATAAAGAACAATATAACTAAGAAGAACAAGATGAAGAACAACATAGAGAATAACATAAAAAGAACTTGTAGAACAGCACGAAGAACAAGATGAAAGAGAACATATAAAAAACATAACAAGAACACGAAGAACAACATAAAAAGAACATCAAGAACAAGATGAAGAACAACATGAGAAGAACAACATTAAAATAACATGAAGAACAACATAACGAATAACATAAGAAGAACAAAAAGAACAACATAAAAAGAACATAAAACACAACATAAAGAATAACATAAGAAGAACAACATGAAGAACAAGTTTAAGAACAACATTAAGATCAAAGTAAGAACATGAAGAAAAACATAACGATCAAAGTAAGAAGAACAAGATGAAGAACAACATAAGAATAACACGAAGAACAAGATGAAAAACAAAACAAGAATAACATGAAGAACAACATGAAGAATAACATGAAGAACAACATAAAGAATAACATAAGAAGAACAACATGAAGAAAAACATAAAAAGAACACGAAGAACAACATAAAGAGTAACATAAAAAGAACACGAAGAAGAACATGAAGAACAAAATAAAGATCAAAGTAAGAACATGAAGAACAACATAAAGATCAAAGTAAGAAGAACAACACAAAGAGCAAGATGAAAAACAACATAAGAATAACACGAAGAAAAACATGAAGAATAATACGAAGAACAACATGAAGAAAAACATGAAGAATAATACGAAGAACAACATGAAGAACATGAAGAAAAACATGAAGAACAATATTAAGAACAGCATAAGAATAACACGAACAACAAAATGAAGAACAACATAAAGATCAGAGTAAGAAGAACATGAAGAACAAGATAAGAAGAACTAAAGAAGAGGAAAAGGAAGAGAGAAAAAACAAACAAGAAAAAGAGGAAGACGTAAAGAAGAAGAAGAGGCGGAACAAGAAAAAAAGAACAACAGAAACGTGAAGGTGAAGAAGAAGAACCAAATGTAGAAAATAATAGCTAAAAAGTAGGAATGAAAGAAGAAAATGAATAGAAAAAGAAACAGAAAAGAAAAAGAAGGTTTGATGTAAAGACGGGATAAAAAGGGCAAAACCACGAGTTTCATAGGTTTGTTGAAGCAACTGAAGCATTGAAACAAGTCACACTTCATCAGTGTCCATGACGACCATGTGACTGCTGACGCCAGGGTCACGGCTGGTGTTCTGAGGCCCAGGAGGCTCTGCTGCCAGGAGACCCGCTCAGTGGCACCGGCTCAGAACCGCAGCGTCTATAAATAGAACCACAGCAGCAGCTCCTCACAACACAACCTCTGCAGATTAGACGCGACACGCGAGGAAACAGATCCTGCAGCTTGTTGTGAAAACACGTCCTGTCGTAACCTGAAGGTTATCGCAGCACGTTGATGACGTCACTGTTGCTGCTTCAACCATCAGTTCTGTCGGAGAGATCAGTGAGTAAACTCACCTCAGGCACTGGTTTAATACACCGTCATCGAGGAGCAAAACATTCTGGAAATAAAACAGATTTTTATATAGCTACGCAAAACACATGTTTTTATTTTATCAACTATTTGAAAATTAGTGAGAACTAAAACAACGATGTGCACAAAACATCATTACAACACAAGTCTTTTGCATAAAAAGTCAGTAATATATGTTTTTTGGAAATGTTTGGTTCCGTTTTTTTATGAACAAAGTCACGAAGAAGATTGTTACGAAGAAAAGAGATCAAGAATTGGGAAGAAGAGAATTAATCTCAGGTGTGATCTCAGGGTCAAGCTGACCCGAAGGTGCAGTGTCATCAAGTAAGTAAGTAATAGTTATTTGTAAAACAGAAAACAAAAACTATATACAGTTAAAATATATATTTAAAAAGATCAAGCCACATAAGACAAACACAGGAGTTCCAAACAATCAGGGGAAAAAAGCACAAATAAAAATGTCTTAAGATGTTTCTTGAAGGAGTCAGTAGATCATCAAACAGAGGAAGATCGTTCCAAAGCTTAAAAGCAACAGCCTGGAAGGATTTCTCTCCTCTGGGACTGAACCGTGTTCAGGAACCATCAGTAGATTCTGATCCACAGACCTCAGAGCCCGAGCTGGGGTGTAAGTCTGGATCAGATCAGTGATGTAAGGAGGAGTCTGACCATGAATAGATCTGAAAGTAAGAACCAGAATTTTAAAGTTGATCCTGAAAGAAACTGGAAGCCAGTGAAGAGTTTTAAGGATCGGAGAAATGTGAGTTCTTCTACTAGAGCAGATCATAATTCTCGCTGCAGAGTTTTGTATTAACTGCAGGCAACGAACTGTTACAATAGTCTAAACGAGAAGATACACAAACGCATGGATTTTAAGCTCTAGTTCGTGATGTGACATCAGTGGTGGAGGTGATTCACCTTGACCCAGAGACAACACAAAGGATACCACAAACACATTTGTTTTCGGACCTTTGGGTCACCTTGACTCTGATATAGCACAAAGGTTAAACATAAAAAAAACGTCATTTAAAGCAAGTAAGAAGAAAATGAGTCGATACAGAAACTGTACACAAGACCATTTTGTTGCAGAGAAATTAGTATTTAGTTTTTCGATTCAGCATTTTCTTTCCGGCAATTAGAATTCAAGGATAGAATTACATGTCAAAGTATTTTTGTCCTTAAATACTCAAAACATGGTGAATGATTAGACGCGGTAAAACAATTCAAATGGTTTAGTTATGCTGGGTTGTTTACTTGCTAGCTTAGCTAGCAAAAATAGCTAGTTGCTAACACTGTTAGCTTCCATTAAGTCTTCCAAATAAATGATACAAACAAAACAGTAAATAATTAAACGTGTAATTTATTATATAGATGCAGGCATGATTTTATTCGTTTGTCTGAAGGTGGTACGGATAAATATTTATTATTAAATTGAACGTTTTAAATGTATAGCCTTTGCAGTGACCTTAAGTGTCCAGAAGAAATCATTCAAATAAAATGTATCATTATAAATAATATATAATAATAAATTTATAATAAAAAATAGTTAAATTAAAGTTAAATTAAAAGGGATTGATGGCTAAAAGTATTTGATAAAGTGAATGTCTTCAAAATAATGACAAAAATGTACATAAACCACTGAACTATTTGTATGAAATATAACACAAATATTATCTTATATCTTAAATGTTTCTTCGATAAAGTGTTTTTTTGGGCTTTTTAATTCAATAACAACAAAAAAGAGAGTGCAGTAAGAAAACAATTTACAGAATATAATTATCTTAGTTAAATAAGATTGATTTAAATTTGAATTAAACCTCAGAGAGACAAGCTTCTTATAGATAATATCAAAGATCAAGCCGTTGAACGCTGATGATTCCAGCAGCTGTTGTGTTTCTAAAAGAAGTCGAGACGCTTCTATCGAGAGTCTGAGCTCCGAGTCCTTCACACTGGTGTCACTCTGACCATTAAAAACTGCTGATTCAGCGACTTCAAAAATAGACACGACGACCTGGAGCATCAACCGTCTCTCGGGTTTAAGCCACGATAATCCCAGCACGATCAGAATCGCACGTGAAACACATCAGACGCTGGAAACAGTTGAGATGTTTATTTTAGAAAATAAAAACAAACCCACCAACATAGTTTTTTAGTACAGAGACAATGTTGCGATGTGAGTATTTGTTCTCTTCGACTACAGTGTGAGGCAGTTTGGAAGGCTGGCTGAGCTGGTATACACACACACACACACAAACACACACACATGCGCGCGCACACACACACACACACACACACACAAACATAGACAAAAAAAAAAGGTTAATAAAGAATTTGGGGGCAAAAAGACAAACGTTCAACCCACTTCTAAGACACTTGTACACTTTCAAAGACAGGCTGTAAAATAACAAACCAAAATAAAACACACATTTTGCTGCTTTTGACAATGACTGGCTGTTAGAACTCGACTACACACCCAGAGTCACAACTTGGTCCACCCTGTTACACGTGGAGCGAGCGAGTGGTAACAAGTCAAAACAAATCTTCTTCCCAGGAAGTCAGTCGGTGCCAGATCTGCAGCCGAACATCTTGAAAATAGTAGAATTAGTGTCGAAACTACAACGGCTGCTGAAGTGAGCAGAGAAACGTGGATTTGACTCGATGGCACCTGAACACGAGCGTAACGGGGGAAAGAAACAGTAAAACGAGGCGTCGGTTCTTCAACATTCAGGGGTCTGTGACCTGTGACCTGCTTCTTTTCTGCAACTTTATTTATACCACATCATTCTCAATATTATTAAAATAATAATTACTTATTTTTTAACCCATTAAATGAAAGTTCTCCTTTATTGAAGGTTATACAAAACGTTTTTTTTAGGTGAAAATTCTAGTCAATAACAACCAAAATAAGAGAATAAAATAATATATCGTACATGCTGTGATTGTATTTTGAGGATGATCCCAGTTTATTCTCGTATTTTACATGTTTTTTTTAAGTACTTATCCTTTAAGTTACCAACAACTTGAGTTCTTAACATTTACTTGCTTTTTTAAGGTTGAAAATGTATTCATTTTTAACCTTTTTAACTTTGAAGTGATGGGGGAGATGATCGGATAATTATTTTTTTTAATTGATCAATCATTTAAACACATAAAATATTATTTAAAACATAAAAATATTGGCGTCTCTTATAAATAAAAGAAAGTAGAAATTTGGCAGAATAGAAGAAAAGATTTGTTTTTAAAGCGTAATTGTTTTTTTTTAAAAAAAAGGTTATCATCCGCAATGTCCTCTATTGTCCACCAGGGGGCCGCCTCAATGAAGGAATTCTAAGATTTAAAAAAAATGTAAATAAGTAAATATACAGTATGTAACTTTAAAAAATTGTATTTGTTGGAATAATATCTTGTGCGAGCGCGATAAACTGTCATTTAATGGGTTAATTAATTTATTAAATGTTGTGCAGCTTTAAAAAGTAATAATCTTAAACTAAATAAATATTAGTGAACCAGTGGCGGGCGTCACAAAGTCAAGGTCGCAGACCCCAGATTTCATCTTTCACGTGAGAAACATCATCACATATTGTGTCGTTGATCCTGGCCGTGAATTCAGACCAGAGAGGTTTTCGATAAAGATGCAACAAGAGGAGTTTTGAGCAGGTGGTCGTAATCTTCTGGACAGATATTTGTGCTCGTTTGAAAGGTGACGCCTGGACTCCAAACAGGCAGAAAGACGTTGCGTTACGGTCGGTCTGTCCTGGTGCTCAACAATCGCACCGAGTCGACGTCTGATCGAAACCTTTTTTTATTGCCGAGTCAGCGTCGGACGCCGGCGGCCATGACAGTGTTAATCGTTCCGGCGACAAGAAACGGTCGCGGTGGTTTGAATGAAGAGGAGGTGCGAAGGCGGAAAGTCCAGTGATCCGGCTGGTTCAGGACTTATGAGGCGATAACTCACAGTGGGAGGAGAAAGACTTCCTGCAGCTTCATGGACCGGCACCAGAAGGTGGCGCTGCAGTAGCGTTTGTGCTCGTCGTTGAATCCAGAGATCGATCCAGGATCGGAACAATAAATAAACAAGCGGTTCTGGTGGGAACGTCGTGTTTCCAATCGTGTCCCGAGGAACTCAAGCGAGGGTAGAAAAGAAGCACCGAGTGATCCGGGAGGAATATAAAAGAGGGAAGAAGCTGAAATGTGAAATGAAGGAGGGATGGAAGGAGTCAGCCTGCGGAGGAGAGAGACGGGAACAGGGTTAAGTACCAGACAAAGGTTTAAAACCAGGACCGGGGGTCTCACCCTCATCCTCGCCCCCCCAACCTTCCGCCACCCCTGCCAGCTCGTAGTGCTTCTTCCTCAGCTCGCCCAGACGCTCGCGCTCCTTCTGCAGCCGCGTCTCCAGCTCCAGGACCATCACCTGCACCCACAACACACTGAACCTCCTGTTCTTCATCCTTTCTCTCCTCGGCTAAATGTGTTGATCTCTCACGACTGAAGGTCATGAAGTGAAACAATCAACACACGCTGACAAACAATGGATTGCATTATTATCTTCGTTCACATGATAATCCTCGGTCACATGATAATCCTGAGTCATATGATAATTGTGGGTCACATAATAATTGAAAGTCACACGATAATCCTGGGTCATATGATAATTGAGGGTCACATGATAATTGAGAGTCGCATGATAATCCTGGGTCATATGATAATTGTGGGTCACATGATAGTTGAGAGTCACATGGTAATCCTGGGTCATATGATAATTGTGGGTCACATGATAATCCTGGGTCATATCATAATTGTGGGTCACATGATAATCCTGAGTCATATGATAATTGTGGGTCACATAATAATTGAAAGTCACATGATAATCCTGGGTCATATGATAATTGAGGGTCACATGATAATTGAGAGTCACATGATAATCATGAGTCATATGATAATTGTGGGTCACATGATATTTGAGAGTCACGTGATAATTGAATGTCACATGATAATCATGAGTCATATGATAATTGTGGGTCACATGATAATTGAGAGTCACATGATAATTGAGAGTCACATGATAATTGAGAGTCACATGATAAGCATGAGTCATATGATAATTGTGGGTCATATGATATTTGAGAATCATATGATAATGGTGAGTCATTTGAAAATCCTGAGTCATATGATGATTGTGGGTCACATGATCATCATAAATCACATGATAATCATGCATCAAACGATAATCCTGGGTCACATGATAATCCTGAGTCATATCATAATTGTGGGTCACATGATAATTGAGAGTCATATAATAATCCTGTGTCACATGATAATGGTGAGTCATATGAAAATCCTGAGTCATGATGAGTGTGGGTCACATGATAATCGTAAATCACATGGTAATCATGCATCACCTGATAATCCTGAGTAACATGATAATCATGTGTCACATGATAGTTAAGAGTCACATGATAATCAAACGTCAGATGATAATCCTGAGTCATAAGATTATCATGAGTCACATGATACTGATGAATCACATGATAATCATGTGTTACATGATACTGATGAATCACATGATAATCATGAGTTACATGATACTGATGAATCACATGATAATCATGAGTTACATGATACTGATGAATCACATGATAACCATGAGTGACATGGCGATGACATGACGATTTGTTCTCACCTGAGAGTCCATTTCCTGTCTCTTGATCTGCGTGAGGGTCATACTGGAGAAGTCCATCGTGTCTGCAGAAGGGGAAACAAACTCGTGAAAACAGTGTCAATAAAGTATAGAGATGTGTTTAGGACCCTTCACTGAAGAGCACAGATAATAACAAAGACAATGAAGCTGGTTGTTAAAATTCCTAACCTTTCTCTTCAATCTGGGACTTCCCGGACTTAGTGGAGGCCACGACGGCGGCGGTCGCCTGGGTGACGCCCCGCGATGCCTGCTGCAGACGGTGCAGGTTCGCGCTGTCCTTGTCCGCCTTGACCTGTTCGCACGAACAACGTTGAGACGAGATCCAAACACTTGAAACTCCCGTCGCTCACCTTGGACGCGGCGACCAGCTGCGCCGTACTGGCGGCGATCTCGTGCGAACAGACCATCAACTCCTCGAACTTCCCTTTTCCCTGCACCACCAGGTCGGCGGCGTCTCTGCCGGGACGGGTTCAAAGACAGTTTCAGGACAAGTCGAAACGCTTCTCTGATGTGACTCATGCTGCACTTACACCATCACAGTCGCTCCCCATCCCACAGCTTTGGAGGCAGAGATGAGGCCTTCAGTCCAGCGGGAGTTCTTCACATAGAATTCCTTCATAGAGGCGGCCCCCTAGTGGACAATAAATGTCATCGCAGATGTTAGTTCAACCTATTATTAAACTATCAATTGCGCTTATTTTTGGTCCAAATTGAATACAACGAACAAAATACCGGGAACTATCTAAATTCAAAAAATTATTTGTAATTTATTTTATTCTAATCATTTCATTTTGTTCATTCTGTACGGCTGCCACAAGACTGTGGCAATAAAGGTTTCTGGTTCTATAATAAAAAGATCTTTGGGTCATTAAAACTAAAAACTGTTTTTAAGAAAATCAACTTAACACGAATACACCTGACAAGGTAAAAAAAAAGGTAAAAGAAGCAATTTACTTTGCATTTATATATATTATTCATTACAAGTCTCTTAATATGACTATAGAGTTTTTGCTTTAGGAGTTTTGTAATTTTTTCAAGTATTTATTGTCTTTAAAAAAGAATGAACCGATACAAAAGAAACATTAGTAAAAAATGTTTTTATATCAGACAAAAAAGATATATAAAATACAATAGAATAAATATTCTAGCATATTAAACTACAAATGTAATTAATTAATTAATTTTATTTGCTACTTTTTCATGTGACGGCCCATAACAACTGTCCTTGTATAAAATTTGGCTCCGAAGGAAATTGAATTGCTAAATTCAGGTTTAGACTGTGAGACTTTCTTGTCACTCAAACACCAACTAGAACATACATAGAAGGCTGTGGAGGCTTTACTGGATTGTATATTTTTAAATACTATTTAAACACGACAGAAAGCCGCCTGACAACGCTTTGACAAAAATATTCACATCAACAAGGATGTCCACTTACCCTGCCGCTCTCTACGATGTCCCTCTGGAGATGTTTGGAAGAAAGAACGAGCTCCTTGATCGCCTGCATCAGCTCTGTGCAGGAGGCCAGGATCCTGCAGGGGGCGCCAAAAACAAGTTTAGTGAAATTGAAGTACATCGATAGTGAAATCGTCTCACCTTTCATTGACCTCCATGTTGATTCCTGTGTCACCTGCTCGGGATTT
Organism: Callionymus lyra; assembly: GCF_982586985.1. Classification (NCBI taxonomy): domain Eukaryota; kingdom Metazoa; phylum Chordata; class Actinopteri; order Syngnathiformes; family Callionymidae; genus Callionymus; species Callionymus lyra. Next base: position 15,855,087 of record NC_141824.1, on the reverse strand, counting down.
GTTCAACATTTCCTCTATCCGCGCTGCTGCCGACTCCACTGCAGCTGACGTGGCGGCCATTTCCTGCTCCACCAGATCTCCCAGCTCCCCCTGCTTCAGCTCCAGACCCTGGGGACGCAGTTTCTGGTGCCAAGAAAAGAAGGGAATTTAGCCTCTTGTGACTCGGACAAATGATCCATGATACTTGAGAGATGAACCTCTGCAGTGGCCATGATGGACTGAAGTGATTCCTTCAGTTTGCAGCTGTCTGCCGACACCAAACTGCCCTGGTTCTTCATTTGTCCCAACAGAACCAGAGCTTCGGACCCGCAGGACTTCACGCTTTCTGACAGAGCTGTAAAACCACAGAATGATGGACGACAATTAACCAACCGTTCCTCTTATTCAAGTTTGATTTATTTAAGCTCAGTTGTCACGAGAGAAACTTAATGCAGTTTTGGTTTTTAAAAAACATGAATAAAATAAGGGTTTTTTAAAACAGACATGAAATCGTGCATAGGTCTTGCTCATTGTTGCCCCCCGCAGTGGCGGAGGATGCATTACACAAACAAGCGCTTCACTGGTTAGACTGAATAATTAGACATGATTCAATAGACGCATATTGAGCAGCCCAGAAATACAAGTCCATTAATTTGAATCCCAGTGAGGAAGGCGATATGATTTATCATTTCTTGGTTGAAAAGCATCTGATTATTTTGTCTCTTGTAGCTGATTTTTGTAGCAATTCACCAAGTTTTTTCTTGCTCTTAGCAAAAATGCAAATTTTATCAAAGTTTTTGATTCCTTTTTAGTGTTTGTTTTATACAGATGTTTTCAAATAGGAAAGTAATTATCCTTTGCAAAGGCAAAATTCAACCTTTAACTTAAATAAAAAAGTCACCGACACTGCAATAACAAATAGTTATAGTAAAAAGTAAAAGTAGTAAATGTTAGTTATTTTCTTTGTGTCCACTCGATCAGACCTAAACATTTTTCAACATCAATATATGTTTCAGTAACAATTAGTCATTGATGTAATAAACGTTTTGGGGAGTATTCAATAGACCACACAATCTTTTCTTGAAAAAAAAAAAGACTAGAGCAATAACACATTATTATTATACTGCCATCTTGAATCTGCACATGCAGTAATGAAAGACGAATCGAATCAAAGACTTGTCGACATGTCAGAACATGTTGAACTGCCTTTTTTCAGTTAATCGTAAAAGTGTAATTACCTGCCCACTTGTGAATTGATTTATGATGTGAAAAAAGAAAGTTCACAGATTTGTTTCAAACCTCAACACGACACAAAAAACTCACCTTCAGCTTGTTCAACATGCACCATGTGAGACGTGGCACTTCCCTGAACGACCACATCCCCCACCAGGTGACCACACTGGGTGACCACTCGCACCAGGTCGGTCACAGCTGAACAAAAAACAAACTGTCAGCAAATCAAAAAGAACTGAGGCACTTTTGTGTCAACATTTGAGCAATACGCTCGGCCACCACTAGACGGCAGCAGAGGTCCTCATGACTACACATGTTTTGATATAGTAACTTGTACATACTTAATCTTAACTACCTAAATAGAAAGTTATGTTTCCACTCATGACTTAGCTGATGAGATTCAAAGCATTGATCCAAGTTACCAGAACTGTCCGCCACAAAGGCGTCCCTTGTGGGCTGGAGCCGGTCCAAACAGTCCAGCGAGGCCTGACATCTGGACGCGAGATAATCTGCAGTGATCCGGTCCAGACATAGAAAAACAAATTCATTAAGTTAAAAAGAAAATTGGGGAGTATAAAAAAATAAAGAGTCACATCTGCTCACCTGCCGAGCTTGTGCAGCTTATGTGTGCTGGGTCGTCGATCTGAGCCAGAGAGTCCTGGATGACCCGCTCGGCCTCCTCCACGGCTCCCTGCAGGCCGGACCAGCGGGTCGCGACCAGCTGGCTCTCCAGTTCCTGCTCCCGGCTCTCCTGAGGACGCGGAATTATACACATTTCAAACCAAAGTACAGTGTCTTGGTCGGCACAAAGTATTAAAACACATCGAAAATACTTTTATTTATAACATCAAAGTAACAAGAGGGGTTTGAGTTCATCCGAAACATTTATTTTCACCTTCTCGTTGAGCTGATTCTGCAGGGCTTCTGCCGCCTTTACGCTGCTTTCACGTTCGCAGGCCAGCGAGCTCTGGATGCGGGTTAGCTCCTCCCCCTGACCAGCAAGCTCCGCCTCCGCCGTGGAAAGCGACTTCACCAACTCTGCCTTTTCTGATTTCAGAGCAGCGAGTTGTGAGCCGAGCGCCTCGCTCGACTGAACAAGACAAAAGACAGAAACACAAACAATTAGTTTGGCTGTTTTTAAAGTTCTCGTTTACTTCTTGTCTCTTATAGGAAGAAAACAAGTGCAGGGAAATCAGTTTTTCATGTCTGTAGTCGTACTTTTTCTAGCAGTAAATGACAAAAATGATTGACTAATTGTTATTTTTTTCTGCTTCTAATTTACCTTTTTTTTTAAACTTTTATCTAATAATTTGGTAATTTTGAATGTAATTTAGGCAATATAAGTCGCTATTCCCCCTACTTTTATTCAATCATGCAGCCTCAATCGGCCTCCAGGGGGCAGTCTAGCAGGAACCACAAAAAAACAGATGACAACTCATGTCAATTAATGAGAATAAAATGAAAGTTTTGTACCTCATGATGAAAACACACAGAGAAATGTATTAATGAAATAATACGGAGATGTCGGAGACGGCAGCGTAAAGATCCAAGGTTTTGTAGTTGAGGTTTTTTATGTAGCAGTTTTACTGTAATGCGAAAGGCATTTATTTAATCTTATACTTAAATCTAATCTTTTAATATTTCAGGAAGTAAATTATGGTACATTAGAAAATCAACGAGGAAATGATGTCATGAAAGGACGTGGACTTTCTTGAAAGACCAAATAGGGTGTTAATAAGTCATTGTACAGACACCTTTAAAAGTTGTGTCACGGTAAAAAACAAACACATTAGGAAACTGAACCATTTCACAGCCATTTGTTGTTGCAAGAGTGTGGTGATGAAGTGTCATCGTTAGAACGTTAAAACACATCGTGGTGATGAAAAAAAAAGTAGCTTAAAGAGACTTACGGTCTGGTTTCGACAGGTCCAAGAGAGAAGAATGAATGTTTAAAGATAGAGAAAGAGACATAATGTTACGACAATAAGTCAAGTTGAGGGCTGAGGAGAGAACAAGGGCAATTACTGTGTTTGTGTCTGTGTGTGTGTGTGTGTCTGTTATATATATTTCATTTCATGACACACAGTATTTCGTGGGAATCCGGCTGCAGCAGAAAAACAATGAGAGCGGAAACATTCTGTGGTGCAGAGTGTGACAATGACAGGAAATTCTATTAATGTCAGATAACATGCGCAGATCAGTTTCTAAAATAAACCCAAATGAGTTGCCCATGAGAACAGTCGCCCAAAAGTCCACCCGGTCAGGGTCACAGACGCCTCCCAGTTTTTACCATTTATCTCTTTCTAATGTCAAGCATCCAGTGCTGCAAGTGTTTCTACCACGTGTTTTATTCAACAAGATGTCTCTGACCTGCTGTGAGGACACCACGGTGGTCTTCAGGGAGTCCAGCTCTGCCCTGCTGGACATCAGCTCTCTCTGGATCTCCTGAAGCTGGTCCTCCTGCTCCCTCCCCTGGACGGAGAAATTACACACATCATTGACCGTGTCGACACAAAAACGAGAACTGAAAAAAACTCTCAAATGAGTTGACAAAAATGTTACTTTATAATTATTTCATGAAACTGTGACTTTCAAAATAGCACGTTCCCTTTTCTGCAATGGCTCGCCAACATAAATTACTTAATTTTTATGCTGACAAAACTTTCTGAATCATTGAAGTATCCACCGCCAGGAGTAAATCTGCACTTTTAAAAAAAAATTGTAATGATAATTAACTTGCAACTGTCTCAATTTATTATTATTATTACAAGAAAATCAGTCTCCATATCCATATCTATATCATGAGGAGATTAATGCACCAAAAACTGATGTTAAACAAGAAGAAGAAAACTATAGTTGGAGTTTGTTTTCAATCAATTTGTGACTCACAAACCCTTGATGGATACACAAAAATAAATGTATCAAATAACTGCAGGGACGGCAGCGTAAAAACTCAAAGACTCAATGCAAAGAAGACAAAAATAGAAGGTGATCAGAGTAGATAAGAATACTTGACAATGACGGTTCTGGTTTGCTAGGCTTTTATTCCATCAAGCCGTTTTACTGCCGTGTTACAAGCATAGTGTGCAAAAAGGCAGTTATTTAATTAAATATGTCAAACCTTAGGATCAAGATCAAATGTCTCATATGTGTGCGTGACTGTGTCCTGACCTGTCGGGTGGCCTTCTCCTGCGCCCCCTTCACCTTCTCCTGCATCTCCTTCCTCACGGCCTCCACCTCGTCCTGAGCTGCTCGCGCCACCGTCATCTGCCGGGTCACCTCGGCGTTCTTCGAGCACAGACGCAGATCGTTACGATCCAGGCGATGCTTTCGGGGAAATAAAGCTGGACTCGACGGCGCCGTAACTCCATTTATCTCAGAGGTTTATGACACAAGGTCGCGGAGGAGCCCGGATGGAGATTTTTTATGAAGTCGGAATCTCACCTTCCTCAGCAGCTCTGCGTGACCGTGGACCAGCTCGGTGTACTTCTCCTTTAGTTTGGTGTAGCGTTGCTCATTGGCCTGAGCCTTCTCTACAAACAAACACATGGATGAACACGAGATAAAACAATCCTTTATTCAACCCACGCTGAGAAAAGAGTATAGTCAGAGCTGATCAAAGAATTTTAAACATAAAATAAATTGGTGAACTCCCATGATGCCTTTCTATATGCTGATGTATTTAGCGACAACTGATCGTTCACTACAATATGGCATTTAAATTCAACGTCTACGTGACAATGTCAAAAACAGTTAGTAAGTAAGTAAGTAAGTAATATTTATTTATATAGCGCTTTTCGAGACCAGGGTCACAAAGCGCTTAAACAATAAAAACAATACTCAAAAAAAGTACATACTTTAAAGATCAAGATAATACTGAGAACAACACAGGAGTTCGAGAAATTCAAGGAAAAGCCTGAACAAATAGAAACGTCTTAAGATGTTTGTTAAAGGAGTCAGTAGACTCCATCAAGCGCAAAGAGAGAGGAAGATCGTTCCAAAGCTTAGGAGCAACAGCCTGAAAAGATTTCTCTCCTCTGGTCCTGAGCCGTGTAAGTGGAACCATAAGTAGATTCTGATCCACAGACCTCAGAGCCCGAGCTGGGGTGTAAGGCTGGATCAGATCAGTGATGTAAGGAGGAGCCTGACCATGAATAGCTCTGAAAGTAAGAACCAGAATTTTAAAGTTGATCCTGAAAGAAACTGGAAGCCAGTGAAGAGTTTTAAGGACCGGAGAGATGCGAGTTCTTCTACTTGAGCGGGTCAGAATTCTCGCTGAAGAGTCTTGTATTAACTGCAGGCGAGACAGCTCCTTCTTGTTAAGACATGAAAACAAACTGTTACAATAGTCCAGACGAGAAGAAACAAACGCATGGATTACAAGCTCCAGATCATGTTCCGACAACATTTTCCTAAGTTTAGAGATTTTTCTCTCAGTGTTTTCACTCAGCCATTGTTTGATTTCTAGCAAACAATTGGCTAAGCTGTTCAGCCTCTGGGGCTCAGTTGGATCAAAAGAGCAGTAGAGCTGGATGTCATCAGCAAAAATGTGATAAGAAACATCTGGAAATCTCTGAATGATTTTACCGAGGGGAATCAAGTACAGCAAAAACAATAAAGGACCCAGAACAGAACCTTGAGGGACTCCACACAACAGATCTGCCGATTCAGACCTCATTTGATTGGCAGATACACTAAAATTGCGCCCAGAAAGGTAAGATGAGAACCATTCTAACACAGACCCAGACAGTCCCACTTCATCCCTTAGTCTTCTCAGCAGGATCTGGTGATCAACTGTGTCAAAGGCTGAGGACAGATCCAAGAGAACCAGAACAGTGAATTTACCAGAGTCAGCCGACATCATGATGTCACTGGACACTTTCAATAAAGCTGTCTCCGTAGAGTGATGTTTACGGAAGCCAGACTGAAACTTCTCATGGATGTCGCTCTGATCCAGGAACAAAGACAGCTGCTCAGACACCACCTTCTCCAAGATCTTGGACAAGAAAGGGAGCTTAGAAATAGGCCTGAAATTACTGAGGTCAGTTGGGTCTAAGCCTGTTTTTTTGAGCAGAGGCTCCACAATGGCATGTTTAAATGCATTGGGAAAAACCCCTGTGGAAAGGGAGAGTTTCACCATAGTGGTAACCCAGGGGCCAATTACATCAAATACTTTGATAAAAAGCCTACAAGGAAGGACGTCATCTGAGCAAGAGGAGGGTTTCATCTTGTTCACTAGTGCCGAAATATCACCCAAAGATACAGCAGTGAAGGAGGACCAAGAGGAGGAGAGGGGCTCAGAGACAGTAGGGGTTCCAAACAAAGGGGGAGAGATTTTCTCTTTGATCAATTTAATTTTGTCAATGAAAAATCTCAACAATGCATTGCTGTCAGCTCCACAGAAGACCGGCGTGATTTGAGGAGCAGGAGACACGAGAGAATTAATCGTGTCAAACAAAACTTTTTTTCCTATTTGCTGCTACCAGTTTTCTGATGTAATCAGATCTAGCAGTTTCTACCATCTCATTGTAAGAAGTCATCAGATCCCTGAGGTGAAGTCTATGCACCTCAAGTTTAGTGGACTTCCAGAGACGCTCAGTCTTTCGACAAAGTCTCTTCAGACTCAGGAGATCTTCATTTGTCCAAGGGCACCGTTTTTTCTGAATTTTCAAGTTCGATTTAACAGGTGCCACTTGATCCAGTATTTCAACACAATGATCAGTGAAACAGTGAATCAAACTGTCCACGTCTGGGCAGTCATCAAAGGAAAGACGGTCAAACATAGCAGAAAAACTGTCTGCAGTATCGGCTGAGATGACACGCCTCTGAGACCTAACTTTCAAAGGCTTAGGTTCAGGGATGAAGTCCAGGTTAAACAAGACAAGAGAATGATCACTCAGATGGACATCATGTACAGATACATTAGAAATGTCCAGGCCAAGAGTAAAAACTAAGTCTAAAATGTGGCCTTTTTGATGAGTGGGTTCAGAAACATGTTGCTCAAAATTAAAGGCTTCTGTTAAAGTTAAAAGTTCTTTAGCAGAACAAGATGTGACGTCATCAACATGAAGATTAAAGTCTCCAAGAATAAGGACAGAGTCCATTTGGATAATGGAAGATAAGAAGTCACTAAAGTCTTTCAATTAGCTCAGTTAGCTGCGATTGTTTGGCTGGGCGGCAAAGCATTATGAAAACTGTCCAGGTCAGAGAGGTTGGTTGCGAGGATGACACCTCGAATGCAACGTTGATTTAAAGGTCAAATACATGTTATTAAATTAAGTTAAATAGTTACTACTTCGCAGTTTTTGTTTAATACATGGGGGACGTTCTTTGTTTGCAATGAATAAAGGAGCACTTTCAACTCAGGGGATTTTTTTTAACATACAGTTTACATAAAATAGCACATATTGCACAAATCTAAAGGGAAATTTACGACTAGGCAAATATTCAAAACAATAGACATCATTTAAGCTCATTTAAGACACAAGTGATCATAAAGCTGAAAAATGTTTGACTCTTTCTTATAAAACAGTGTAATAAAAGTGTCAACAATTGTTGATGCAATTCAGTTACCATTAAACGTTCACAACAATATAAAACACACGCAGGATTTGTTGAGGTTAACGGTGGGTACACCCAAGACTCACTCTCGATCTCCGTCACGCTGCGCTGCTCTTTCTCCGTGTCCTCTCTGACCCGGCGCAGGTCGTCCAGCTCCGCCTTCAGGAACTCGCTCTCGCCGGCCGCCTGGAGCCTCAGGTGGCTCTGCTCAGCAAGCTCCGCCTCCAGCTCGTTGACACGCCCCCTCAGGGCCTGACACAAGCGACCACTCTGGGGGGGAAAAACAAGAAGAGTCAATAATCTAGTTAATTCGCTTAGGAAGTATTTTTTTTCGACTCAAACCTCAAGTCGGAATGATTCCAGTTCTTCCTTCAGAGCCTGGATCTCTCGGCTCAGCTGCTCGATCAGGCGGTCCCTGGAGAGAGTTTTAGAAATTTAAGGTAAGGTAAAACTTTATTGATCCCTCAGGAGGTCTCCTTCAGGTAATAGTTTTTTTCCAATAGCCACAGTAAATACAGCAATTTTTCATAAAAAATAAATCAAAATAAAATAAGAACAAGAACATAAAGAAAAAGAAGATTATACAATCTGCAAAAGTGTAAAAACAAAGACTTTTTGGATGGTAGAAAATGGTACAAAAGCTTTATTCAAACTAGACGTGGGCAAAGTATGGCCCTAATTCTGTATTTATGTGGCCCTCATGAGGTCAAAGATCATTTAGAAACTAACTAATTTTATTTGGTTTATTTATTAGTAGTCTCTAATATGACTAATAAATAAATAAGAAATGTAATTGCCCACCACCGATTTAAACCACTTTCACATGAATAATAAACTTAAATTCCAAAATCTTACTTATCATCTTTGCGCATTCCGTTCTGACTGTTGAAGTTGAACGGGTCGACCGCAGCCGTGGTGCCAAACAAGTCGTCGAACTTTGTCTCCACTGGAGCCTGCGACAGATGCACACAGAGTCAAAACAAATCTACTATTATTCGACACCATCTCCTGGTTATTACCGCGAGCACCGGCACGTCCGTGTCCACCAGGTCGTCCGTCTCCACCACGTGCTCCGACTCGGGGGACGACGCCTCGGCCGGGATCACGACCACGGGGCTTATGTGTTCCGATAAAGCAGAGGCACGGAGAAAGTTTGGGGGATTCTGCAAAGATGGATCAAATACTTTCACTCGTTTTCACGCTTTTAAGTAGGATTTTTTTCTTTTAGAAAGAAGGGTCTTTGATAAAGGTTAGCTTAAATCAGGAGATAAACGTTAAAAGGGAGAGGATTAGGATAAAGTAAGTCGTCGTCGTCACCTCTGGCAACTGTGGGATCTGGATCAACCTCTTGAAGTACTGCAAGTTACTGGAGCGGTAAAATAGACTTTTCAACCTGAAAGAGGAAGAAAGGGTTGAGATGAGGGGACAGATCTTTGGAAGACACAAAGATTGGGCTTGAATTCTTCTTACTTCTTAAACTGCTCCTGGAATCGATCTCTGTGACCCTGTAGCGTGTCTGCTGGCAGGCCTGCATATGAACAAATAACACAACAAATCATATTGTGCACATGAGGGCCTGACTATAAATTCAGAAAACAATCCAGAAGTCACACTTTTTATCACTACACAATTATTGCTGGTCTATGAAACCTACTGTGTCCAGCTAAACCGCTAACATAGCTCTTAAAATAAAAGTTTAAATAATAAAAACAAACCATAAGTCTTTAAACCTCACATTAAACTGTTTTACATTTCTTAACCAAATACAAAAACGGGTATAAAATAAGTTAGCCACAAGGGTTTTAAAGTTGCTAACTGTTAGCATTTAGCTGACATTTCTAATAGCAGTTCCGAAAAGACGCCTCTAATCTTCACTGATACACATCATAAGACATTTTAATAAGTTGTTGGACAAGAAACTAAACAACTTTCACCATAAAAAAGGAGGCAACAACTTAATAAACTTGAATTAAAGTGGGAACTTTATCAGTCTTTATTATTGTTTTATGGACATTACTTGGTTGTTGAAAAAGTCAATAAACTTCACTTTTTAACTTATATTTGGATAAACCACTGGTCTGTTTACTAAACAGTTAAGTACGTTATATATCTGAAACAAACACACACGTAGGAGTGTGTATAAAATATAAAACTAAAATATTTAGTGCTAAAGTAGCTAACTGTTAGCATTTAGCTGACATTTCTAATTGCAGTTTAAGAAGCTACTATTCTTTACTGGTGATAAACATTACTAGATATTTCAAGAGAAAACAAAAAGGAAACTAAAATCTGTATTGTTGTTTCACCGATGCTTCTTCAAGTACAATTATTAAACATATTATTTTTAAATGTTCAAATCAGTTTTGATTGATTTTACAGATGATTTTAAAGCCAGCGTTACTCACACGAGTGCAGCTTGAACAGCAGCTTGACAGTGTAGTCGTAGAGGTGACTGCAGTCCAGGATGACTTGGATCAGAGGAGCGAGTCGACACTGACCGGCCGCCGTCACGGACACGGACCGAGACATGTCCAGGGAGCTGAACACTGAGGACCCCAACGCAGGTGCAGTTATTAAACACATACGAGATCCATGTGTAAAACCTGACGTTTCCACCCATAGATAAACACACTCCTGACTCCATTGTGATTCTACATGATCCTCTCTCTGCTCTGATATGACCTCATGATTACTAACATCCCACCCTCCAAAATAAAACGCTAGACGACATTGTCTCATGAACCGTCATCCCACCCATGTTTACTGCTGCTCTGCTCACACCCTGCCTTAAGCATGGCTTTAAAGGTGGTTTCATGAACAGCACAGACACACAACACTGTTATGAAAACACTCCAGAAGTGTACACTACATCTGGGTTAAGTGTAAAATAAACTACACAACCAAATCAGCAACACACACTCAAAGATATTCCGACATTTGTGTAGACATTTTACTAGTATATTTCATCTTAAGGGCTGTGTATTGGCAAGAATCTTGTGATAAGATACGTGTCATGATGTAGGAGAAGCGATATGATATATTACGGTATACTGTGGTACTGTAAGAACAAGGATGTATTTCTTGTACTGTCCGAGTACTTGACTCTTGATGAAGTCTTAGCTGCTTTCTTTTGTTTTGAAACCAAAATATATCCAAACATCAGCTTTTAAAAGCTGCTGGAGTCGACTGTATCCTCTCGTCCTCAGTCGTCTCCATGATCGGGTTCCTTTAGTTGCAGAAGAAGTAATGACTGCTGCCATCTAGTGGACGGAATTTAATTACAACAACTTAATATTTGCTCCTAATAGTAAATACAAAATAAGTTACTTTATTAATTGTAATATAAACCTTGAGAACTATGATAAGATAAAAATGTATAGAATATATTTATTTTTTTCATTGATGCAGTGAAGTTATAAATAGATATTTTCTCACACTATTCTTCATCAGGATGTACAGTCCTGCGAGAACAAAACATATAGTTGTGGTGATTCACTTATGAATGAATAGGTGGGGAATTTTCGGGCACCAGCCGCTTCGCCCGAACGGATCCCCGGAGCCCGTTTATAACCATTAACCTGGGCTGACTCACCAGACAACAACAAGGCTTCAGTCTGCACCCACTAACAGTTTTATCACCGGCTGAGTCAGATGATGCAGAGCCGGCTAATCTTCAGCCCACATCTGGGCGTCTGATTCCTCACGCGAGAGGCGGTAACTCACCCCCCAGGAAAAGGTTGAGCTCCAGCTCCAGGTAGTCGAACATCTCCACCGTCAGCTGGAAACTGCAGGGTCGACAAAACAAACGTTATCGTTTAGAGAATTATTATTACAGTTGTTAATACATGTGAATGTAATATAATTGTGTTCCTGATGACTATGAAAGTATATCAGTGCTATCAGGATAATGAATGGTTGAATTTAACATTTAAAAATGTTTTAAACTTTTAACGTTTTTAGTTTATTTAATTATTTTTGAATAGTTGGATTCAACAATTTCTATACTGAATGGTGGAATTTGTTTCAATTGAATATTAATTCAAATCAATGTCTTGTATATTAAAAGCTTTACTTAAAAAACAATATATATATATATACATTTACAAAATAGCTTTTTTATCCTTTTTTTCACACATAGTTTAATATTTCAATTCCGATAATACAAAAGTACATTTTCAAGATTAAATATAGTTTAATTTAATATAAAAAGGTTTTTATAATAATAATATAAATATAATATTTTGTTATTGTCTGGTGTAACAATTTGATATTGAATTTAAAAGACAACAAATTAAAACATTTTGAAAAAAGGAACATTTTTTTTTGGGATTATTGGAATTTTAATGTCGAATATTTGTCAAATTCACTTTGAAAATATATATATAAATATTTTTAAACTAAATGAAAAATAGAGAACATGATAAGTATACAAATGACTGAATGTTGAATTCAATTATTCAATAAAACAAATTCAACTTCTTAATATAGAAAGAATTCAATTAAATTGTTTTATGATAATCCAATACTTACACAATCTAAATAAAAAGACAAAAAGTGTGACCATTTTAAATGTTAAATTCAACCTTTCAATAATCTAATTAAAAATAAAATCAAAATCATGGATAATAATCTTCAACATTGTTTTTATATTGTGAGTGTGTGCAAATATCCTTCATTTTTGTTCATTTTATATCATGAATTCCTCAATACTTTTCTTACATGATTGGCAAAAATAAGTGACAGAAGTTGTAGAAATGTTTCAGCCAGAAACAAACGCCAGGACAACAGCTCAGGCACGAATACATCTCACTCACAAGTTATTGACGTCATTCTCTCCCGCTTCTTCGAGCTGCCTGTTTGACATCTGCAGGTTTCCCGGGAAACGAGGGTTCTGGAAGATAAGAGGCGATGAGCGGAGAAACCATGACCGAACATCCTGGTGCGAGCCCACTTCACACCGCTCTGGTGACTGGACACAACAACCCCGCCGCTGTCTTCTAACATCTTGAAGGAAGAGTTTCTCATTTTTCAGATGTCTGGAATAGTTTACGGTGAAGTAGGTCTCACCGCCGGCATTAAGACTCATGTTCTGTGTCGACGAGCTATAAAGATGCCAGTGTTTAAGACAGAATATTTAACTTTGGGAGATATTGTTGACAATTATACAAAGGCTTCAAAATGATGTTGAATTAATTTGACGCTAGTGTTTGGTGGAGGATAATAGAGATAATAATAAGAGATGGAACAAGCCTTTAAGCCTGAAAAAACAACACTCCAGGACTCTACACTCCATCTGGGTTAAGTGTAAAATAAACTACACAATCAAATCAGCAACACACACTCAAAGATATTCCCACATTTGTGTAGACATTTTACTAGTTTATTTCATCTTAAGGGCTGTGTATTGGCAAGAATCTTGCGATACAATACGTGTCATTATGTAGGAGAAGCAATACGATATATTACGGTATACTTTCATACTGTAAGAACAAGGATGTATTTCTTGTACTGTCCGAGTACGTGACTCTTGATGAAGTCTTAGCTGCTTTCATTCGTTTTGAAACCAAAATATATCCAAACATCAACTTTTAAAAGCTGCTGGAGTCGACTGTATCCTCTTGTTCTCAGTCGTCTCCATGATCGGGTTCCTTTAGTTGCAGAGGAAGTAATGACTGAAAGACTGAAAAGACTCAGACTCGTACTACTTGTTACAGATAGTTTTGTAAATATACATTTTGTCCGGCTCCCAACCTTGAAGGTGGAAGGATTTTAGCTCCTCTTCGGATTCAGTCGGACACCTCTGACCTACATTTTCTCGATGCCTATATAGTGGCGTGCGGTGAGGTTCGTGGCTTATTAGGAAACGACTCCTTGAGAGTTCGATTTTTAAATCTAAAAAGAGTAGTTTCCTCAATTGAGTACTGTGCCTTTAAAGTACCGTTTTAAGCGCCATCAGCCAAACTAACAATGTGAATGAAAATCATAAAACTTTTATGGTGAAATCTCATGAATCAACCCAGTGTGTGATGGGTTGTGCAAAGGTGAGTATCAGTTCAGAGTTTCACCTGAATCTTAGCAGGAAATATGCATAGTCAGCGATATTTTACAAAAGAAATGTTCAAAATTAGTAAAACAAAGATCACTAAATGAATATAAATATTCATTTTATGTTGCCATTGTTTTGTTTTTTTACTGTCATGATCATCTGACCACATGTCTATAAGATGTGAAACTCAAACAGCAGCTTAATTATAGAAATGTAAAATCTGTTTCAACACAATAGGGGAAGTAAAAAATGGAAATGAAGCTCTGGTGAAAATATTTAAATTATAGGGAATAAGCATAAAACGCTACACATTAGATCTAGAAATGTTTATCTTACAAGTTAAAAAAAATCAAAACTGCAATAATTTAAAGTCAGACATTAAGGTTTGTTATTGTTTATGTATGAAGTAGTTCAAATGAATCATCTCAGTTTATTCTACTACGTCATTTTTAGTGTTATCAACATGATTGATGGATTTTGAAGAACGATAATCTCAAGGTGTTTCTTCTTGGAAAAAAGGGGACACATAATAAGTAATACAATCTAAATAAACTCATCTACATAGAATACTAGTTCAAGTGTTCATTGACTTTCATGATTGGGAAGTAGACAAAAAAATCTTAATACAATAAGCAACTTAAAATGTGAGGCAACATCAAAGCTCAACGTGTTTAAAACCCACAAGTGGTCCAGGAAATGAGAGGAAACCTTTAACTGAGAGTTGCTGAAACAAAACAAGATGTCGAAATTTTCTATTCCTGCCAAAAAAAAAAACCCAAATCACATACGCTTAAATGAAGACATTTGTAATCAAAAACAAGGGTTGTTTGGATGCACAAGCTTCACAAAAAAACATTTGGCTCGCTCTGGCACGGTGCAGCGCCATCCCATAATAACAGCTACATTACAGGCCATTAGTGTAAAAGCCAGACTTCTCTGTGAAGTCAAGCCTCCCGCAGAGAGTTGTCGGCACTAAAAAAAAAAAAAAGGCCGAGAGAGATAATAAGTGACGAGGGAGGCTGGTGCCGGTCTTTATGGGCCTGGACGACTTACTTTGATGTGAAACTCCATTTTGGTGGTGAGCAGTTTGAGGTAGATGCTGCACAGCTTCCCGTAGCCTTCACTCAGATGACCCTTCAGGTGACAGGTGGTTAGAAGATGACATGCATTCAACAACAACAACATACAATCATTTTTTATTCTCCCTTCAAATCCGAGTGGGAACAAAGTTGAATGATTGGCACTGAAGGGTGTGAATTGCTTCTCACTTCCTTTTTTTATCTCTGTGTCGATGATGACACGACAGGAAACAAACGCAACTAAAACACTGACTTCCTGCATCCTCACTGCCTCTGACCCCAGCGAAAAAACTGAGTCATGAAAAGTCTAATTCTGAGTATATGCCAGGAATACGGGAGAGAAAATGTACTTCAACAATACAGGCCTGGGGGCCAAATGCAACCCATTAACTGGATCTACTCGGCCATCATAAGGTCAGAGTAAAAAAAATAAACTGATCATTAAATTTGGTTTGGGAATTTTGATTTACATAATTCAATAATTACTTAAATTCTAAATAAACATTGGTTTGATTCGACTTCTTTCCATTTAATTAATTCATCACACAAATCAAATATATCCTTATTGTTCCTAATAAATACATCTTATATCCTTATTTAAAGCATTTCCCTTTTTTTTTTTTTTTTTTTCTTTTAATATTCCTTGTTTTCCCTTTTTAGTTTTCACAATTTTTTTTCTTCACTTCATATAACCTTCATCTTGTTTTATATCAAGCAAAGGAAACAAATTAGTTCTCATAGATGCTGCCATTATGATCCATTTTTAGGACAAAACTAGCCCGAAATAATTTAGTTTTGCCCTCGACGCAGATTGTCCCGACCCCTGCCTCAGGTTATTTAATTGCAAACTTTAGATTGTAATCTTTACTTTACTTTATGTCGTATTAATACAGTGTTACAATAAAAATCAAGAATCTACACCTATCATTGTTTCTTTAAATTACCATCTTGGTATTTATTAAGCAAATTAAAAAATAAATACAAAGTAAGGGGAAGAACACAAGATATATTATTACATTCTTGATTCCTTCATTACATCTCAATCAGTGAGAACTACTTAATAAAACGGGATGAACTTCTTCACTGAAGGACAACATTTGATCAAAGTCATTAGCAAAGTTGTTCTCGTGCAGAGATTAGCAGAAGTTAATTAGTCGGGGCCACAGCGACTGCACTGGGAATATGGAGGCAACCATTAGAAATAGCTCAGGACATAAAACTGAAGGAGCACTGTGTGGTTAACAGGAACATGTGATGATGATGATGATATTATGGGATGTTGTTGAAAGATTGAATCACAATCTTCTGAAACTCTCGCTCTTCTTACCCACATCCTGCTCATATCGATGAGATCCGCCTTGTTTCTCATCGAGTCCTTTATCACCTGAAGGAACACAAAAGGTATTGAAGTACAACTTTCATGATGACGACCAAAAAAAACATGGCGACGTACGTTCGGATGTCCGTCTCGCAGTATCTTGTGGAACACGTGACAGAACTTCCAGCAAAGGACCGCATTACTGGAGAGGGGGAGGCGGTTGACGGTGGCCCAGAAGGTGTGAGCCCCCTTTTCATGGTGGGTCCCCAAAATACATGGTGGACGAGAGCAGGTCAAAGAAAATACGACAACAAAAAATCATCGTTAAAACTCGTCTGTTCACGTAAGAGTTTGAGCAAAGACGGCGAACACAAGAAGGATATTCCTGGCGTGCTTCTCTTTGACAGCGACCTCTTGTGTGTTGATGGCCTTGTTGATGCTGACAGCCTGTGAGGAGGAGAGAAGACAAGTTAAAAAAAAAAGTTAAAAACTCCCACGTACATCCTCAAGAATAAACCTTTACAGTTGGCAACGTTTCACATTTTTCAGAAGTTTACTTTTTCGACAAACACCTGCAAACTCAGAAGCCGAGTTAAGGCCGAGAGGAGAGTGAGAAGCTTCTCACTCCTTTTATGAGCTCGCTCAAAAGACAGCATTCAAACAGCACAAGACTCTGCTCTAAAGAATGTGCATCGACATGGATTAAAAAAAAAAAAAAGAAGCTTTCAACCTCATGAAACCATCAGAAGAAAAATCTAGAATTCTTTGCTGTGGACAAACGTCTCCCTGAATTTTGATTAAATTCACAAAAAGATCCGGAAACCAATCAAAAAGGGGATAAAATAATAGACTTCAGACTTTCTTTTGTTGTCATTGCACAGAAAACACAGCAGTGAAACTGGGAACAAAATTTCCTTGCTTGGCAACCGTTAAAAAACACAGCAGAGAATAGAATATATAAAAAGTATAAATATTAATATTAATAAGTTAAAAATAGTGCAATATAGTATAAACAGAATAAATAAATAACATTATAAATATTGCATATAATAATTAATTAAGTATGAATACAAATAAGTTAACAATAGTGCTAATATGTTATAAATAGAATAAATACATAATATTTTAAATAGTGCATAGCTCAATTCATATTTTCCTTCAGCAGTCCGATGGCCAGAGGAAAGAAGCAAATAAAGAATAGCATAGAGTTCAATCTAATTCAAATTATTCAAAAATATTTTTCTTAGGTCAATATTTTTATCATTTGTAACCTTTTAAATTAAACATAAATATTATATATATATATATTATAAAAGTGCCACCAGACAATACTAAAAGATGACTTTATAGAAAGCCAATGCATTAAGCCCATCAGTTTTTTAAATGATTGGAATTAGAATATAAAACTCTCTGTAAAAATGTATTAATTTAAACTAAACTATTGCAATTTTCAATTGCATTCCTTTTTTTTATTAATTATTATTATTATTAACCTTTCAAATATACAGATTAATCATTCAGAAATTCAATAAAAACAAATTAAAACTTTAAATATATTAATTATTTAATTTGAAAAAAATAATACTAGTTCAACCTTTGATATAGAAATGATTTAATTGAAAATATAAAAATTATAATACATCTTTCAATGAAAATGAAATCTAAAAATTAACCATTCAATATTTTTTATCAGAATCATAATTATTTTTATTGTCACGGTAGCACCAATAAGGAAAGTAATTTGATAGCATTGTGCAACATTAAACATAAAATTAAACAGTTATTTAAGACAGTTTTAAGTATTTGCGCAATTGATTGCACCAAAAGCAGTCAAATAGGTTATTTTTGCCACCGGGAAAGTAGAACTAATGCGAATTCATCCGAGGAGTCACGCGAAAAGCAGGAGCCCCGTTTTGCTGGAGCTCCGAGCCTCAAAAAAAAGGATTGATTTTTTTATTGGTTCACGTCGATGAGAGTAAAGCGTGTCTGGTTAATTTTCTAAAAAACAACAACATGTGAAGACGTTAAATCTCTTTCAAATTCGCAATATGACATCATAACCGACACACATGCACCAACACATCCCTCGTGATTACGGTCTCGCTTCACTTCTTTGCAACATTTTAATAGGAAATCAGCTGACTGAGCCAATGAGAAATGTTTTTACTTGACCGTGTGGTGTCAATCAAGATGTAGATTTACAGGTTAAAATACCAAGGTCAAAGGTCAACAGACCGAAATGTTATATTTCACAGGAATATTGTAAATACATTGAACTGTGATGGTTTAGATTGCTGACTCAGATATAAAAGAATCTGAAAAAAAATGGAAAGAATCAACACATGAACAAACTCAGTGAGAAAAGCAAAGTTTGCAATGTCCCCACTAAGAGTATCCAGGCTGAGGTCAGCAAAGAGCCCGTTTCATAATCTCACTTCCTACAGATGTTCATGGTCCAGCTTCTCTGCTGAAGCGTAAGCCCGTCAGGACGGACAAAAGCAAGACCAATAAAAAAGTATTAAGTCAACTTTAATCTGGACCCTAAACTCAAAGAAACAGTAGAAAATGCCGCTTGTGACCGAATGTGGAAAGAGATTAAAGAGGTCAAACGCAGAGCAAAGAGTGGAAGGTAGGGTCAATGTTCATTAAAGGAAAAGATAGATTATGATGTAATATCACACTTCAAAAAATAATCGAGGACAGTCATCAGAACCTTTAGCTGATGCAAGTTTCATTGTCGTACTATTTTGGTTTAATCTCCTTTCTTTTGATACATCCATGAACATGTCATCTTAAATATATGCAAGTTTCAACGCATACATAATTAAAAACCAATGGAGCAAAAGTGTCGTTTTTAGCAAATGGATTTGATTCGATTTCACATGATCTCAAACGTAGGTTGACGGACATCAATAACACATGGTTGCGTTTCATGTAAATCAGACTTCCTTCTCCGTTCCTACCTCCAAGTGGCTCATGAGGATGACCCAGTTTTCTCACACTGACACTTTGTGTTTGGGCTGAATGAGTTAGAAGCAGATGCCCAGAGTTACTGGCATCGTCTCAGGTGGCTCGCCCGCATCAATTGAGACCACACGGGAAGTTTTTCTTTTTTTTTTTTCCTCCACAGAATGCAGATTAAGTGCCTCACTGATGATCAACATTGCAGTATAAATAAACATCTGCGTTCATCGTCTTTGTGGAATCTTCACTCCGTCTTTCCCGAATAAATAGCTTATTTTTAATCCTATGTTAGTGCAGCCGGTAACCATCGGTAGTCGCAGTTTTTGTAGTAGTTTAGGAGACGTTAGATTGAACCAAGTCGCTAATAAAAAGGTCAAGATTTCATCCTCCATGTCGATCAAAATCTCCATAATTGCATCTTGATTCTTTAACCGAAGCACCGTTTCCAAGACCTTGATCGGAAACAAAGTGGTATTGATTCGCCATGTTCAGTCAGTCCTAGCGGGCACAGACGGAGCCTCTGTAGAGAGAGGGACATTGATATGCTGATCGCAGCCTGTCGGCGGCCACTGAAGGATCAGTCCTGCTCACACAGAGACGGAGTGCCTGGAAAAAAAAAAAAAAATCTTGCTTTTCCATCACCGAAAATCACCAGCTTCGCTCAAAACACCATCAAGATGTACCTGTAGATGTTGATAAACCGTTTCTACTGGCTGGATTTATGATGTCGGTCAGGTAGATTTAGTAACACTACTGTGATTAACCGAGTCCAAAATGAAGGATTGAGATCTAATACTGGAGTCTGTGTAAATGATGTAGTGACTTGACTCATAAATCTTGTCTTCAATCAGTTCTTCTGCTGTAAAGTTAATCCGTCAGATTTCTGCTTTGATTTATCCTCGACACTGAAAAATGCCATGACGTGACGTTTTTTCTTTAAGAATAATCGCCCAGTAATCCTAACAAAAAGGAGATGTACCCACTCATTTATATAAGCAGAAACCAAAATCACTGCAAGGATTTTGTACTTTGTAAAGGCTAGGTTAACATTTCACACAAAGTGTTTATTTGGTGTTGCATTCCTGTAGAATCCATGGTACGGGTTCTTAAAGGCCCTTCCTTGTGTAGACAGTATACAAGTTGTACATATAATACGCATGAAAAACCAGAACGATGGCAATAATCCCAGTGTAAACTGTAGGTGAACCAGGTCAGGAAAAAGAGCAACATGTTGTTAGAGGTCATCCACCCTTTTACCAAGTTTCTTGAATGTGGTACGTCTCTTAACCAGTGACATATCATTTTTAACCAAATATCTTGAATTGCATTGCTTTACTGAAAGACAGTACTCAATTTTCAAATGTTCTGCCTGTTTGAGTGCGTCAATTGAGTGCGCATAGTGACTACATTTTTGTACACTGCTCAGTGTGAAAGCACTTGTGTGCTTAAAATATTAAGGGTGAGTGCAGAAGTGTGCGATTTGGGGCACACCCTTAAATTGGCAAAACACTATGATGTAAATAGCAATATCACCCAGGAGAGAGGTGAACCAACGCAGATCAATTACTCAACCTTAGTCACTTAAACTCATCTTTGTCTGTCATCAGTAAAATGTGCAGAACAGGCAGCCAAGCAGCCTCTAAGCAGGGGTAGACAGTTATAAAGCATCCATAAGCGACGCAGACCCTTTGCTTTTAAATATCAAATGTATATATAAAAAAATAATTGGCCATTTTGCCAGGATTGTATGATGTTGTCCTATATCCTGGGTGTCCCCTCACTCGTGAAAAAAACAAACAACTGAGCTATGTTATGCACTAACAATTAAAAAGTGGCTTCTAACAGACGTAGAAAACAGGAAGTGTGCACAGCTGTTTGAAAACCACCTTGTACTTAGTGTGGAGGTGCCACCACACTGGAGGAACAGTTACTGTGACCGGCTGAATGTCAAGGGCTGGAAGTGGCAGCGGGGTTCCTAGCTCTCTGTTGGGCTTCCGGTCTTGGCACACCCTGAACTGCCCATTTCCTGACTGGCTGCCGCTGAGACATACCAGGCCCCACTTCCCTCCAGCTCAAATGTTACACATCAGACCCAGACAAAGTTGGACGGACCATCCTCAGAGATCCATTTTTTATTTTTAATTTTGAAGCATCAAAGAACAGACTAGAGTTCGCCGAAGGACATGGGTTATAGATTTTATTCCATTTATTGTTTAATGTACATTTTCTTCAGGGGCCAAATTTAATAGAGAGGCTTTTTTGAGGGGCCATTAAGCAAAATAAGGCAGCAAAAAATATAAAATGTAGCTAAATATATATATTTTTTAAACATTGAAATAAAAATCTAGAATAAAACTATTTTATATTGACTTTAATCTTTTTGAAGGGCAATAAATATACAGTAAAGAGAAAAAAAAACATATTTAGAGACTAGAATAAATAACAGAGATAAATACGGCATATATTTGTTAGATTCTAGATGATCTTTGACCTCACCAGGGCCACATAAATAAGTGGCATGTGGCCCCCAGGCTTTGCCACGGTCTGTTATAGAGTAAAGAGGTGGGAGAAGGATGTAAACAACTGGAGGATCACCTTTCATTTTGAAATAAGAAAATACAAACATAGAAGCCATGACCAAAAAAAAGACATTAAATAGTAAAAAACGGTTGTGATTTTGGAACAGCTGAGCCACACCTTCACTTAACCTCATAACAGGTTTAGACAAACTAAAACGCCACTTTCTTAAATTCCTCCGTACTTAATGGAAAAGTTATTTTGGACTCTCCGTGTTGCTAAACTCTACTCCACCCAGTGGAAAGGTCAGAGCCGTGAACAGAGGCCTGTGTGATGCCTGTTTAAAAACATACTTTAACGTGTTGCCTGTGACGTGAACATCCGCTCAGACACACACGTCAGTCCACACTCGTTCAAAACAGGGTTGGTACCGAGGGCCGGACGAAATGGGAAAACATGGTGGTTTTGGTACCGAAGAAATTATAGTGAGTGTCAAATAATCATCGACCAAGTTACCAACTACCAATCTGGGAACACGGTTCATGTTGTCTTGTGTCCAA